>NW_018128131.1:7343-20743 GCF_001952655.1 Monopterus albus
TTATTCCTACAGGCACACTGCCATAAAACATTGAGATGTACCATGCAGTGCTGTGTAAGTTTTAGTCACTAAAGAAAAGTGGGGATGCTCTTAAATATGCCAGCCCCAACAGAAGCAGTTCTTTATGTACATTTGCAAACTATTCTTCAAGGTCCTTGGCAGGCTGGTTAACCCAAGCTGTTCTGTGGAGCTATGTTGTCTCAGAAGCCTCTTCGTGTAATTCTAAACTGACTCCATGATGCTGAGATCAGGGCTCTGTAGGGGCCTTGCCATTGGTTTCTCTGTGTTCCTCTTGTGTCTGAGAGTTCTTTATGACTCTGGCTATATGTTTGGGCTAATTTTTATCCTGCAGAATGAATTTGGAACAGATATGAATAGATAGATAGGAATCTAAACATCTAAAGTGCCTAAATTGTTTATACAGTAATGTATGTATGTTTCTAGCTTTCCTTAACAAAGCTTAAGTGGAGGGTAACATTGTCACACATAATGGAGCTTGATGGCTTTCAGTGTAAAATCATAATTTGTGCTACTAAAATTAAAATGGTACTTTATGGATCTTTTGTCTTAGGTAACTGGAACTATGTGAGAAGAAAGTTAAAAATGATCTGAGAGTATTAGATTACACAGTCATGCATGCAGTAATTCCACTGAACATTCACTGTTCAATGCAAGATGTTGTATAACACGTAGCAAAGGCAAACAAAGGAAAGTCTTTGCCTGTGGCTGTTTACTGACCTTGACTTTGAGCAGGGACTGGCTGCTCAGTAGATTTGGTCAGTGGCCAACAGCAGGAGATAACTTATTATACAGTACTAAAAATTCCCCCATGGATTCCCCCACGAATTCCCAATTATGTCAACATTTTCCTCAGTCAATAAAAAGTGAAACACTCCACAAAGTGGAAGCGTTTGAACAGTTTCTGTACCCTCAGCATGGCAAAGTCAGGACTGTTTCATAGTCATGTCTTTAACCTGGTCTGTAGCTCTTGCATAATGCTCTCTCTATGTAATGTATCAGAAATAAGAAAAACATGTAAACTGAAAAAATAATAGCTACTGTGTGCTGTTCTAGAAAAACATGTAAACTGCAAAAATAATAGCTACTGTGTGCTGTTCTGCAAATTCTCAGTGAAAGGTAACATGCTCAACCTGAAGATGTTTATTGTTTGACTGCGTGTCCTGTGATGACTTTGAATCCTGTTATGAGCTGCACTTCTCCACAGCCTTCACACCACAGCCACTCATCCACTGAAGAGAGTTTCGTTTTTGTTTGAACAACAGGGGCTGAACATTAACTTGCCTCAAGTGGTTATGCACTTAAATTGTCACCAGAGGGCAGAATAACCTGGGATTTGGACAAGTTTGGGTAACCATGTGCTATGGGCGTTTTTCATTTAAAATAACCAAAGGCTTTTACACAAGTTCACTGTATCAGAAACTCATTGAAAAATAAGTCACCTAACTTATCTTGCTGAAAAACCCAAGATTGGTGTTCCAGCACTTCAGACTCCATTTTGGCTTCTCAGTTTTATATTGTGCATGTATATCCCCATGGTAACTTGGGCTGCACCCCCATGTCAGGAGTGTGTTATATTCAGCCTGTCAGATCCAGAGATACTGAAACCTCCACATTCTGTGTAAAAATAAAATGGCATAAGAAAAGTAAAGCATTCCATGGCCCTAACAGAAAAATTTAATGTTACAAAAGACAAAGTGAAGTTAAAAATACAACTACACAAACACATAGCACCCCCCTAAATGTATACACAGTATAATAGTTTTTCTACTTTTATACCAGAATCTGTTGTAGTTGTCTGTAGCTAAGGTGCCTACGTTGGGTATATTGTTTTTAGAAACTACTCTTAGGAAACTCAGGACCCAATGACCACAGAAAGCAAATGAACTTTTACTGTTGAATTACACAAAACAAGAACATCACATGATTTGCAAGGCAACTTAACAGCCAGTCGCTCCAGGCACATCCACACATTTTACTCAGAGGCAGGAGGAAAGAAATACAATGTTTGTATTTTTGATAATACATGGCAACATACTTTAAGCTTATGCTTATTTTGACATTGACTTTATCCAATAGTTATTAAATTATTATTAATATTATTATTATGTCAGTTACAACCTCCAGTAACAACGGTTCCATTTTTAATTTTGACTGACAGAAGACTGTGTTGTTTGTGTTCTAGGTGATATTTAGTCACACTTTCTTCTACTTTCTCTTACTGCAGAACAGAATGTTGTTGTTGATGAGGTTTGATGTATGAACGGTTCAAGATTTGGTCCCTGAAAATAAAAAAGGAAAACCAAATGTTTTCACTTGTCATGAACATTGTTATTTGTGAAATGTGCAGGTGCTTGGTGATTTTTACCTGCACACTGTGCTGTAAATCACACCTGTGTCATCATCATGGGAGTCCACCTGCTGCTGTCTGCAGATGATACAGTCGATGAGTACATGTCTCTAACGTAGTATACATTATTATTTGAGAAACAGGAACCAGTTGTAAAAATATCTCACGTGTTTGAGTTTCTGTTGGTGCTGAAGTCGACAGTTGCGTAGATGAGCTCTGCTGTTGCTCCTTCACACTGGTTTTCCTCTTTTGATTGGCTGTTTTTTAACACTGGTAAGTTGACATAGACTGTGTTCTAGATACAAGCACACATAACATTATATAATAAACTAAGCAATATTCTTCTGATATTAAATTCTATTTGTTCATTTCAGCTCTGAGATACTGCATGACAGCATTTACCCACACAACAAAAACAACCTCTTGTTCTCTTATCTGACCCCATGGTACCAATATAGGTGCAACTACCACCTTAACATGTAATATATGGTGTGCAGGATAAATGTCACACAGCATTATGTACAAAATCAGAGCACAATAAAACCAGTATTAAACTTTAGCCAGTGGAATGATAGTGCCACCTGTAGGTCCTCGGCACAGTCAGTCTCCGATGTAGCCTCTGGTGCTCGTGCCCCTTTTTTGTTGAGTCTGAAAACACATAAGACACCATCATTATCTCATGCACTGTATATGAGATACAAGACACTGTGTAAATACAGTTTACCTTCTGATTGCAATAACAATGGTCACAATCATAAGCATAGCGACAGCAGCAGTGATGAGTGCGTATCTGGTGAATGTTGGTAAATATGCTGTGAAAGAAAAGCAGTGTTAGCCTTGTGAAAGCACAAGAATCAGGCACATTTGTAATAACTCATATTTTACTCAACTCAGAACATGTCACACAACATAATACATGCTCTAAAGTGATAAACAGTGTACATCTAGTGTCTACTTTATTAGGCTCACCTGTGCAATTTCATGCAATCAAACACAATTCTTCTGCTATAAAGTACTTTTTATGATGCTCAGGTTATGCTGACATTGACACCAAGATTTTAAGTCATAGTTAGTGGTGGTATTGTACTAGACGGCATTATATTTAGAGGTGTATAATGTAATGTGAAATAATATGTACCTAACAAAGTGACAACTAAGTGTCACTAAGTGATTAACTTATCATAATCAGAGAAAGACAGTACAGTAAACAACAAGTATTATGACTATTTTAACTAGCTTACCTTTAACCTTTAAAGTCACAGTAGAGGAGTTTTGACTTCCATATTTATTAGTGGCACTGCAGAAATACTGTCCACCATCATGAGGAAAAATTTCCCTAAAGTAAAGTTCCGGCTCCTTTCCAGCCTCCACCGTAATTTGTTCATTTGTTTTAAACCAAGTATAATTCTCCACCGCGGGGTTTGCATGGCTGCTGCAGGTCAGGGTGATGTTGCTGCCGGCGACTGCGTCTGCTGATGGTCTGACAGACACCGATGTGTTCTTAGGGCCGTCTGAACGAAGACAACGGGTTTTTATCTACACCATACAGTTATCATTTATTTCTAAAGTGTTTATCATGTGTCTTGTACTCACATTCAACATCAATACTTATGACTTCTGAAGTTGTTCCTTTGTGAGATTTTAGAGAACAAGTGTAGTTTCCAGAGTTTGCAGGGGAAATGTTGCTTAAATAAAATGCAGGTCCTTCATGTATTAGTTCTCTGTTCTTAAACCAGATGAAAGCAGATACATCATTTTCACTATCACAGCTGTTTATGCAAGTTAGATTCACAGAGTCGCCTTCCATCGTTGTTCGGTTTCCATTAGGTTTTGTCATCACAACCTCCAGATCTAGAAGAGTAAGGTAATGCATGAGTTTCAAACTTTGCAGATTGAAGTATTTTGGTTCTGAAAAAAGAATAAGAAAACTTACTAACAACCGTTAGCACTGAGCCAACACTACCAGTCCATGGTTTAACCTGGTCATTTCTGGAGTTAGCTACAAATCTGAAGGCATGTTTTCCTGTATCATTATGCTCCACTTGCTGTATTTTAAATGAACAATTGTGATGTTTGTCCCCAATATACTGAAATCTCGAGGAGGCATCGTTTGACTCGCTGTCAAAAATGAAAGGACCCTTATAGATATCACACCTTTCATGACCCCACTTGACACTTTGTACTTTGTATGTTTCAGGATAGTGAAATGAACAGGGAATGACAACAGATGAGCCTTTCACTGCACAGATATGTTGCTGTTGATACTCCACTCTCCAGTCCCTGCAGGGAACACCTGTAAATAATGCATAATAATGCATATTTTATGTAATCGATATGTTACCTTAAATGACATTGAATTCTTGTCCTTACCAGGCAGAAGCAGTAGCATCAACATCCATGTCAGGATTCTGTCTTCACTGCTCATGTTGAGACTCTTTCCAGTTACAGTGAAGTAAATATGAGTCTTATAATTATTGCAACAACCTCTCCAGGCTATGTTGTCTACTCAAAATGCAGTTAGTTTCTCCTCTTGCTACTGAGCACGGCTTTTAACGTCTTAGATCACCCTGAAATTAGGTCTCTCTCTCACTCACACACACACACACACACCACAGACTCAGTGCACTGCTTACATTTGAATATGAGAACTATGAAACCAGGCCTTCCTTGTGTAATAATGATGCTTTCTTGCATGCAAAGCACAGTCAGAGGTGCTTTGTGTGTGTTTCCTTGTTTTTCTATACTTGTGCGCCCCAAAATCCACGGGTTACTATCTTCACGAGGACCGGAGGCTGGTCCCCACAGTGCAGTTTGTCAAACTTTATAAAAATGATGGGGTGTAAACTTATAGGCTTTGGTTAAGGTTAGGGTAAGTCTCCTGGAAATGAATGTAAGTCTATTTGGGGACGTGTGCATGTATATCAAACTTTGATGTTTGCGAGTTATAACTGATATTTATATACAACATTAAAAAAAATCCATTGGGCCAACATTACCAGGGCATCTGTCTGCTTCACTTGGTGTATTTTCAAAGAACAACTGTGATATTTATCACTATTATACTGGAGTCTTGTCATGATTTGAATGAAATGTGGTGATTTGGTGAAAGAATGACAACGGACGGGCCTTTCACTGCACAGATACCACTTCAGGCATATGGTAGAGAACACCTGAAAGAGATGGATTCATTCATTTCCTGTGAGGTTTTATTATTTTAATAAAACATGTTGTACTTGCAAGCCAGAAACTGCATCCTGTCAGGTTTCTGTGATGCTGAAACACTTTACAAATTACAATTATAATTGATTTCCAAATGCTTGTAGGAAGCCCTGTAGGCCACATTGTTGTACACTCGAAATCCTGGCCAAGTGTTTCTTTCTTTATCCGTTTTTTTTAATCTTCATATTATAAACACTATTTCCTGTAATGGAAAAAAGTCTTGGGTTGCCCTCTACACACATTCTCGATCTTTGAAATCAGGTCAGGTACACCACAGACTTGCACACTTTAGCTCTTTCTGAGTGGGAGGATGTAAGAAACAAGACCCAGTGCTGAGAAAACCTGCACCCTGTGCACATGTCTGCCAGTCTGATGCCTTGTTGTGGTCAAAGCACAGTTAAATCTGAGATGTCACTTTGCCATCTTATGTTTTGTTGTTGAAACCATGTACTGTAAAACAAACCACCAACTATGGTTTGAGTTTTTTCATGATTACTTTTGATAGATACTCATTTTGTCATAAGCTTTAATGACAGTTAAATCTAAATGTACAACTTTATCTCAAAAGTGAAAGATAAACTGATTATTCCACACAGAAGCTCTCCAGCCTGTGGAGGATTTGTGGTGTGTGTGAATTGCCCATCCCTGTGCAGTTTTTCTTGACGAAATTGGAATATGATCACGGGGTCCTTATAGCCAGACCCTAAAACAGGAGGATAAAAGCTGTGAGCAGAGGCAGACGAGGAGGACCACAAGCTGAAGATCGAGGTGCGCAGGACCTACTGGAGATGCCCGCAAAACTCATGTTCCCCATCGTGGTGATCTCCGCACTAGTGGCTTGCAGTCCGACGAAGGCATGGTACAAGCAGGTGGACGGCCCAAGCTACTACTCGGTGGGCAGAGCGTCCGGCTTGTTGTCCGGTATCCGGAGGTCACCGTACGTCAGGAGATCCGGGCTGGACCCGCCAGAGAGCGGAGAGTCGGCGGCCAACGACGTGGTGTCTGACTTAAGACCGCACACTGTCGTCGTGAAGACGATGGTCAGTGCTTATTGATTTTATCAGCATTTTGGGCTGGATCAGCATTGCGCATTACGCAGGGCGACTGTTAGCTCAGCGCACATAGGCATTTGTAAAATCGGTTTGGTTTGACCTCAATATCTAAGTTTTCTTAAAAGAGAGATTACAAAGCTGGTTTTCTCGATAACATAAGAACTTTTTGTGCACTACCCTTAATTGTGCATTTGTAAAAAAAAAAAAAGTCCAGCTAGAGATTCTGGCTACATTCGTACGATGGAAACCGTCGTTACGGTAGGACTAAAAATAATTGAATAACCACAAATCCTCTTCTCCTGGACACTTCAGCCAGGAAGGAGTTATTCATTCAGCACCTCTGAAACCAATATGCATGTATGTACAGCAGATCAGAGGTATTCAGCTCCTGTGCCACAAGTGACAATCTTCAATTCAAAGTTAGTAGCATGACGTTTTGAACATATTATGCAGCAGAATGACCCCCGGAAAATCTAAATGTATTGGTTAATTACTGATAGTGAACAGTTGTGATGTAGATGATGGAAGTTGAGCTAATTTTAACAATTCTATCTACAGTAGCTTTGGGCTGTTTAATTTATTGACAAAATCTTATTGTGCAACGTACAACTGGCGCATTTAGACAATAAAAGGCAGCATTTGCCTCTGAGATGTGATGAGTAGAATAAACCAGCATAAAACAAACCTATTTTCTGTATACTGAACTACTGATATTCCCACTATTGATAATATTGACCATCTCCAGAAATTTGTTGAATTATAAAAACATTTGATTCAAGTGTACAGAATTTAAGGGAATGTTTTTAAGCACTCTCTAATGCTACAGCATCATCTGTCTGTCTCCCCACAAACAGCCTGTTTGTATCAAAGACATTACACCAAACCTGAGGAGCTGTGAACTCTTCCAGGAAATCAAGGGCTCTTTTAAGTGCCAAGCGGACGTCTTCCTGTCTCTGGACTCCACAGACTGTGAGGGAGACTGAGCGGTGAAGCCAACACCTGGCCTGGATGGTGGAGTCCTCTTCTCAACGGCTTGATATTTAAAAAACTGTAAATAAGTCCAACTCCAAGTTGTTGCACTAGATGGAAGACCGTTACTATTTCACCAAATGATTACATTTATGAAATCCTGTAACTTTATTCTGTACAAGTAATGAATTACGTACATATTTGTTTTCATTAATAAAATGAATCATATTGCAGTTGCCTGTTGAATGAATGCATGAATTTGTCAAGAAACACTGAGAAGAAGAAGAATTCAGTTATTTGTTTAAATGCATTAAATGGTGTCAAAAGACAAACCTGGAAACACTACAACTAAGCACTGGTGCATGATTCTCTGAAATACATGTCTGATGTTCTGAAAGGGAAATGAACTGAATCAATAAACAGCATTAAAACAACTAGGGATGCTCATCAATAAATAGTTTATTTAAAATGTATAAAAATAAAGAGGCAAGTGCAACTGAAAGAAGCTATAACCAACTTATTTTAAGTGATAAAACATTTGCACTCAGACAAACAGTTGATTACAAACCATCTAAAACAGTCTTCAGGAGACTTTCACAGCAGCTGGATAGCTGCTAGGTTCTGCTTGATAATCTGATCCATGACCATGTGGAAGACCACCTGTATGTTGGCCGTGTCTGTGGCCGTGGTGAAGTGGTGATACACGGGCTTGTCAGGATTTCTGTTGCATACTGAGAACATAGCAGCGATGTGGTGGGCTGCAGCATCCACATCCACGTCTGCCCCTGCATAGGAACAAAAAAAATATGACAACTCCAGAAACATCTGAATTCAGTAAAGCGAAGATTCAGTTTAACAGTGCAAACTGCAATCAGTCTTACACATGAAACACTCAAACAGTGCACTGGCCTCTACTGAGAATCTGTATACAGGTTTTCTCATCGCTCTGAACAAGCATGACGTGTGTGAAAAAACAAAACGTAGGGCACACATCCAAAAAAAAAACAAACACTTAAGCAGGTGCTGGACCAACAATAAACCCAACATAAAAAGTAGGCGAAAGATCCAAATTCTGCACTAAGCTCCCAGCAATTTTAATGTTTCGATCTAAAAGTGATCTTCACCAGCTATTTTGAAATGCCTGATCTTTTTTAGACAAATGTTGCTGCATTAACGCTGCTGGGAGTTTAGTGCAGTGTGTGGATCTTTTGCCTACTTTTTGCACATGATCTAATGATCATGAATGTAAACAGAGGACCGTATTTGAATATTGTGACAGTTAAGGCCAGAGGGAATTCTAATGAGCATAAGGACAGGGAGGATGCAGTGAAAATGAGAGATGCATATAGAGTTCAAAGTCCTACAATGCCGCCTGCAAGCTTACATTTTACAGCATGAGCCAGAAATGGATAAGCCTCAACACATCAATGTGTCAGGGTTTCGGAACTAACATTAGATGGACTCAAAGAAGATTCCCAGGACTGATGATTGGATATCTAACCATTTTTCCAGCTTCATTACCCCTTGGCCCTCCCTCGCATTCTCAAAAATTGAATCAAAAACTATGACACTCAAATTCACAATGTGTTAACTGGGATCATGAGAATCTTGAGACCAAGTTACTAACATTGTTTTAAAAAGCTCTGCAAATACTGTATGTTTACACAAGATAATTCTGTGTACAAAACAGTTCTCCTTTAGCGTACCTTTATAACTAGGAAGGTAAAATCTCAAGTGCCTTCCAGAGTGTAGGATCTTCTGCCGGAAGAGGTCCGTTTTGTTCATGAACAAGATCTGTCAATACATGTCACCACAATTGTGAATATGAAAACAGACAATACACTGCATGTGTTTTAGATTACATAAATAAGCCTATAAACACAATCTGCTGGCACCAAAGTACAGAAAGGTGGAGTCAGCACTGGTAGTAAAAACACCTTCAAGTCTGACATGATGCCCCTTTGAGGTTTCACAGAAATCATGTAAAAACTAATGTGCTACTAATTTTGTCTGTCAACTAGTAATGAAAGAGGAAAAGTCTGATTTTTCTAGTTTTTCCTGGCTTCTCTCATTACACTGGTTGAGAAAAGTTCCAGTGTAATGCCCAGTGGCCTTGAATGGTCATAATTAAAGGTGGTGGTGTACTGGACTACATTATATTCAGAGGTGTTCCTAATATTCTGACCCTCTCATGTATGTAGTGCAGTACGCCACTTTACCTATGACGTCAATAATAAACAGAATTTATACATTTGACAGTTTCACCAAAAACAAACATGTTGAGCTTCAAACATATTTAGGCAGAAGTGCTGATTTGATTGCACACAATTGTACAGGTGTACCTAATAAAGTGGCCGGGGAGCATTTCTGACAGAAGAAATAAACTTGATGCTTAACATTTAACACACACTCTATTTAAAAAATGATATGAACAAAAATTCCTGTAGGATAACACTTGCCCCAAAATATCTTACAAGTTAAAGGGCTAAATGTAAACGATAGTGACCAACAACAATCAGTCCAACAGTCCGATGAATTCTCAGTATCAAAGAAACCAAACCAATGACAGTGTTAAATGGTGCTCACAGCCAACTTACCAAACAAAAATCACCTGCCCAACAGTTAGACTTTGTATGCTAATTCCGTATGTCAGACACAATCATCATCCAGCTGTGCACTGACAGCCTGGCATGAATGATTAGCAGAAAGCCACTCAGCACTTCAGTCACCCCCCCCCTACGAATTTAGATGAACTATAATAAGACATGCAGGACAATCTGTGCATGTCCTACAGGCAGGGGCTATAAAACCAAGTCTAAAGTGATCCCTTATTGCCATATTCATCTTAAAAATACAAAGCCATCTGAAATAAGTGCAAAGAAACTCACCAGCGAGGCGTTCTTAAAAACCGTATTAGTGCAGACTGATGTAAAGAGTTCAAGACTTTCCTGCAGCCGATTCTAATGAGGGAAATCATGGGGGGGGGGGCCAAGAATGGAGATGAAATTCGCAACAGGCTCAGCAAAACTGCATTCTGTTAGAGATCAAATCTAACATTATACTTGATTTGCTGCATGTGATTACAATCAATCATTGTCATAGCATACCACCGAAGGGTCCTCCATTAGTGTCGTATCATAGCTGCTGAGGGCCATAACAAACAACACGGCCTGAACACAGTCAAAGCAGCTGAGCCACTTCCTCCTCTCACTCCTTTGGCCCCCGACATCATACAACCTGTCAACATGCAAAACAAAAACCTCTTAAAACCAGCGAGGTGCTGACAAGCACAGCCGATAAGCACAGGGCAAGAGAAACCTTTGATTCATATCTTAAATCACTGTAACCAAAAAAGAAAGAGAAATACTTTCAAAGAGAACTCAAATGTACTGAACTCTCCAAAGATTGGTCACATTATTGTAACAAAATTCTGTTGTAAGTAACATTATTCTATGAGAGTCCATTCAAAATATTTCAGCATGTTTCATAAATAAACTGATGCCACTGGTCAGGGGTATCACTACCATCTAGACCAACCTTCCAGGTATGGATTAACTGCCTTACTCCAAGTATCAGGGTGATATTTCCCAAAATACAATCTGGTCCTAAGTGAAGCTGGGGGTCTCGATGACACAGGAAATGAGTTTCCATTTGGGCCAGACAGCCTCCAGGTGCATGATTGCAGCAGTCACGTCAGAGGCAATGGAGCGTTTATCTCCTGGGTCAAGAGTCACTTTTAACAAGCTGGGGGACAATAAGCACTAACCGCAGTATTTGAGAGCTTCTGTGTTGCAGGAAAGAAAGTCACTCATGACCACTAGAAGGCTTTTATGGTTTTAGATTTACAGGATCGCACCTATAAAATAATACCTGAGGAAATAATATTTCTCACTTTAGCCATTTGGTGGAATCTGCCCAAGAGATGAGACTGACTCACTCTGCAGCAGTTCTAGACATTCAATGGAAATGCCAGTACTGACCGTTTTATGCAAGCTCCCCATCAAATATTAACATCTTAAGCCTATATAGAGATGAAAAGCAAGACCAGAGAATAAACTGGTCAACTTTATATACACTGAGGGAAAAAAAAAAAGTTATCTACAGCAGGGAGTATTAAAACAACTTGCATAAGGCCACTGCTACTATTTACAAGGTTTTCAATGACGTGTTCGTGTCACATCTTGAAGGTACTGACTAAAATGCCTGAGAGCTGAATCCACTGTCCACTAATCCCACTTTATTGGTGTATAATATTTACAAACAGCCCACAACTACATAAAAAGAACTAATGTTAGTCTACTGAAGGCAGTAAAAAATATTCTAAAACTTTGTGAATGAAATTTTGTATTTTAACAACTTTCCAAGGTGAGAAAACTGAATGTTACAATTTTTGAAGACCTGCAGATACCCTGAAAAGAGTCCCATAAAACTGATATATTCTTTAATATTTCCCAAAGTTAAACATGTTGATGCAGTTGTAGCCTTGGAAAAAAAAACAAAACACAAAAAACAAAATACAGCATATGCAATATTCATGAATGGTCTGTACGGATTCTGTTTTTAATAATGATCAGTGCAGCGAAAGGGAGCAGCATGAACGGTTGCCTACTCTGACAGCTAAGGGAAAGGGAGGCGTGCCGTCACCGTTTCATTTCTACACACCCTCCAGGTTTTATTCCTGGTATACCCAGGCAAAGTCAAGTCATCAATACTGCACATCCAAGTCATGGCCGGGCAGCTACCTCCCCCCTTCAGCTATGGAGAGTTTAGCTCTCATCAGGGACTCTTCTCCAGTTGGGGAGTCTCACCAATCTGCTTCCTGATACAGCACCATTTTAAACTAGATATATGGTAACAGCCTCGTGATTGAAAATTTGTCTACAGTGGATCCATGAACCCAAGTCTGCTAAATGACAACTCACTCTGTATCCATACACATACAGCATAGTCTTACACAGCTGTACAGTATGTAATGAAATATTTATTAGGCATCATATACTGTAGCCTACAGTCAGTATCTTGCAGTAAATCGAGGGTTTTATACAGAAGATCAGATGTTTTAGGGTCGGTCTCTGTACAAATTTCAGCGAGTGTGCAAATGCAGTCAAGTCTGTATCTCTTTGGTTACATTCAGGTTTAATATTCAGGCTATAATTACAATTTCTTCATTTGAACTTGTAAAGTGCTTCAAGGGAAATGGACAAGCACTTCACGATGTGTTAACACATCTTTGAGTCCAGACTAATGCATTAGGGGGTTTATCGTTATTAACTCCATAAGCAGCATTGTGTTGGGACAGATTGTAGTTAATTATCCGTGCACGGCAACCACTACTGAATTTGCACAGCTGATTTAATAAGTCTTACTGAAAGATCATTTCACCAACTTGCAGCTGCGTCTCAATGATTCCACAGGTCCTCACTCTCACTCTCAGAACATCCGCCTCAGTGGGACAGTAGCTGGGAGCCATGATTCGACTCATGTTTTCAAAGAAACTGGAGAGAGAATGTGAAAAGTACAAGAGACATCATGTGTGATGAGTGTAACATTTCAAAAAAGTAATCCGTGATCAGATATGTCCCATTTCTGCTGGTCACAAATTTCCTTTCAGTCTTCAGGAATTAGCTATACTTCTTACCAATATCAGGCCAGAGATTTTACAGTAAATGGAAGCTGGTGCATTTTTTTAGGCCTTTTACCAGCAGTTCGACTTCTTTACTCACGGTTACCTTGGACAAATGAAAACATCTGTTTTCACTGCAGTGTATTTCCAGCAGGTTACTGTGCTCTCT
>NW_018128131.1:20834-30965 GCF_001952655.1 Monopterus albus
ACTGAGTCATGTTTTTTTCTGCTGTCATTCAGTGCCACTGGTCAGTACGGGTGTCACTGATTGTTATCATGTGAACATAGTTCTGAGTTGGCTTTGTGAAACTAAGGTGGCCCTAATACTACAGACCAATCTAAAAGAGCTTTGTGAAACTGGCTCAAGTTGCATCGTTAGTTTACATCCTCTGCATTTCTGAAACCTCGGCCCTGCAACACAAAAATTAAATATTGTGTGCATAAACAGAAATGCAACAAAACAAAATATACTGACAGTCCCCAGCTGTTCTGTGCAGTTCTGCTTGCTGATTCTGTTTCAGTGTTTTCATCCCAACAGGAGCGAAGCTGTTCTAAAACCATAATAGCTAACTTCCTTTAATGGCCCGTTTTATTTTTAGCAGCATTAACTGTTCAGTTCAAGCCGACTTCCTAGAAGATATTTCTCACATTGAGGCACCTCCTGGTCCTGGAGAAGTCCATTGCGTCACGACAGTCTAACCCAGTATTTAAGGAGGGACAAATCAACGTGGGGCCCAGTGGAGTGAGAACACTGAAAGAAGAGCTGGGTAAGTTTCATATTCTCCTCCAGCTCCCCACCTGAGTTCTGATAATAAAGTTGTCACATCCCCAGCTTTCTGAGTCTGGCCAGCTGGAGCACATTTTAACTTGGCAGACCTCCTCCCTGCTGCCTCTGATGTACTTCTGCTCAACCCATGCGAGCTCATTCAAACATTAAAAAAAACAAAAACAAAAAAAAAAACTGATTGTACTGCATTATGAAAGAACTTATGCAGCATCACTGCAAATTATATACACACACACACACACACACACACACACACACACACACACACACTGCTGTTTAAAAATAATCACACTTCATATTTACCATCAAACACAAAGCACAAAACAACAACGCCATTTAACAAAATGTATTCCACTCATTTAACAATCCGCTCTTCAGCTGATGATGCAACACGCACTCAAATGCTATACAGTATGCAGAGTACTGCGTTTGGAGCTCATGACACTCTATGAGTTGCTTTTAAATGAACTGCTAAAAGGCCATAATTGCATCACTGAAGGACAGCATTTGGCTAACACACTGGCTGTATTCTAATACTAACGTTTCAGAATTTATGGACAATTTTCAAAATACAGTACTGTTAAATTAGATTGTTATAGATTCATCAAAACCTAAAACCCAACATACAACTTTACACACAATGTTGTTTGAATTTGTACTAATTAAACAAGAAAACTGACATCTTTCATCTGCTCTACCCTGACTACCACCTTCCTGGATACGTGCTTTTTAATTTGATCCCAATTTAATCCTCCCGTTCCACAAATGTCACAGGAATCATTTCCTGAAGATGGGTTGTACTTGCGTAACTCTTGCTCTGTATTGAGAAGATGTGACGCCACACTTCTTACTGGGCCGTTTCCCTTGACATTTCCACTGTCAGTCATAATTGGACATCATTGTGCAGTGAACATCACTTAAGGTCATTCTACTTACTAGAGTGCAGAGTCATTCAGCTCAAACTCGTGACCTCTGGCTGCGGCCGCTCGCACCCCTTGGTCGGCCCAAAGCGCATAGAAAGCATGAGCCACGAAAGGAAGCAATTCTTGGTCATCCCCCAGACACTGGCTGCAGGCCAGGATAGAACGGGCGTGAATCTGAACAGGACAATACATATTTATACTAAAATACATCAGATTAAATGTGATGTTTCTCGAAAATAAACTCCCAAGTAATGCATTGCAGGTTGTATCGTCTCCCAGCACAAATGGATTATTACATCATGTCATTTATTGACATGTCAGGCCATTGATACATGCAGCAGGCTTGAGGCCTACTTCCTGTTAGCATGAGCAAGCTAACATGAGTACACAGTAGAAGTTAGGTTTGTTGGAATGAATACTAAACACCAGGTGGTTTCCGATACAGTATTAAAGGAAAGCAGAAGTCTGGTTAGTTACATGGTGAGCTATTTGAAATGTTTGGTGACTAACAGCAGTTTAAATGTTTGCTAGTGACAGTTTGGTAATAGCTTGAATTAGCCTGAGTAGATGAAGGGCTGTGTGGGTTCAAACAAAGGAGGTGGTGGTTGTGAGACACTGGAACACACTGATTGCTTCTCTGTGTTGTGGGTTACCCCCCGGTGACCCTGTAGACTTGGCTTCACTCCTACACCCACACAAAACCTTTATTGGTAGTGGTGATAATGTAGTTACAGACTCATTGGAATTGTTAATAGTTTGTTTGACAATATTGGTAGAGCATCAGTGGCTGGAGAAATGAGGAGAACCCCCTCTCAGAGGTGACAAGCCAGTTGGACTAGACACTGCTTAACCTGATCAAACAATGCAGATGCTGTGTGTCAAGCCACACTTCTCTTTGCTTGGGTGAGAACAGGGTTCAGGGATGCTTTGTTTTAAGGATAGGCTAGGTCTGGGAAATGGCGTCGCTTATTGTGGAGCTCTGGAGACTTATGACGGCATGGCCTGGCACCCTCCTCTCTGGGGCCAAATAGATAAACATCATTTAACTCCTATATGGAGCTTCCATATGAATGCTCTCTCATTCTTTGGCACATTTAGTTGTGCATTACTAACCGTCTTGCACCATCAGAACTTAGATGGATCACCAGTCTATCAGTCATCACTGCTGGTCACTGGGTCCTAAACAGATAAACACTGACATCTAGTGTGGTAATGAGGGACTGCAATAAATAGTGGACTAAGTCTAAGAGAAAACACATTTGATGAAACTTTATTTAAAACCGTGTCTCCACAAAAGGTCTATCTGTATTAATCTCCTCACCTTGTTCTTCTTGTTAATAAGGTTTATCCTCAGGATCCCCATTCCTCGAAGAACAAACTTCATAGAGGTCAGAAGGTTGTCCAGCACAGCCGGCTGCAGAGAAGAATGAAAGTCAAGTCTTTTAACTCATCTGCTCCTGGTGATGCCAAAGGTTGTTTTCAAGCTTAGATCAATTCAGTATTTTAGGGTGAAAAATGAAGAGCGATACCTTGAAACTAATGAGCTCTTGTTTGGAGAAGCCATTGCTGTGAATGATTTTTATCTGTTTGATCAGGGTGCTCTTTCCACTCTCTGCAGTTCCTGAGGCACAAAGAATATAATACTTTCCATTTCAAGTGTCAATGATGTATTGGCATATGATAAACAAATGTCTAAGTTACCCAGCAGGAGGATTTTCACCACATTCATCTCAGCCCTGGCATGTTCA
The DNA here is from genome assembly GCF_001952655.1 of Monopterus albus. NCBI lineage: Eukaryota > Metazoa > Chordata > Actinopteri > Synbranchiformes > Synbranchidae > Monopterus > Monopterus albus. The sequence continues at coordinate 24,085 of NW_018128131.1, forward strand.
CAGAGGTCTTGTTCTATTTTAGAGCTCTGGACTTTAGCCTTTTTTTGCTCCTCTGTAATGTCCTGGCGCGGGCACATTCCCAAGCAGATCTAAGGAAGAACAAGGATACGTTTGGCTTTTCATACAAGTTCAAATAAAATCTATGATAAATTTGAAGACTATAAACACAAATGGTTGTGTGGAAATGAAGAAGCATGGCTTCCCCAGCGCTGATCACATACTGTTGCAACTTATATTGTGTTTCTAAGAAGCAAATTGGCGATTTCTTTAATTGGCGCAAGTGTCTTAGTAACCAAGATGGTCTGAATGTCATTTCTCTTTTTTCATTCTTTTTTTAAAATCTAAACATCTACAGTATGACAAATGTCCAAATCGTCTTAATAGGCGACTTAAATATCGTTCCAAGTCTAAACGACATCCACAGATTCGAATTAACTCGAACCTTTATCTTCTGAAATGAATTCAATAATTTGATGAACGTACTACCTGCAGCGGCACTGGCAGTATACTGAAACAACAAAACATTGTTGGAACAAATTCCACACGTCCAAACTCCTAGAAAATCCAGAACCTGAGCCGACAGAGCTCGTTGAGGTTCATTAGGAACAGGTGTGCACAGGCCTCTTTTCAAACCGGAGCCACCTGCATGTCGGTGTGTTCCAGGTGCAGTCAAGACAACAAACGTGCAGTTTCACTCATAAGAATGGTGGTGTTTTTAACTTTTCACATCAATTTTACTTACTACATCTAACACTGAAGGCTATTTTGCATGGGGTAGTATGTTTAAGATTTTTTTTTACTAATACTTACGCAATTATGTAGAATCTGGAATGTAGGAATTTTAATTTTATTTATTTTTAATCTTGTGTTGCTATTGGAATGACCTAATCTCAACAACCTGACATTTAATGAAGTCAAAAGATGATCCTTTCTTATCACCTGTGTCCTTACCTTTCACAATGTGGCCTCTGCTCATTTACTCATATAATAAATTAGACTTGATTTTACCACACCCTGACATTTTCTGTTTTAATAAAACAAGACAGCAAACACCTTTTCATAGTAAACTGTTATTATTATCAGCAACCATAGTCCCATCGGTTTGTCAACTGGCAATTGTCCATAACAAAGATTACAGCCTACAGTAAATACATTCCAATTTTACATACAGACATATTATTATTGTTTTTAAACAACAGGAAACCATCCATATGATAGTTAATGGAGAGGAGGTGAGTAAAATATGCATTTACAAAAAAATATATTATTTAATCCCATTTGCAGAGACAGAGGTTAAATTGTTCAGGATTTAAAAAATGACAGGAAGAGGTCTACTTCATGATCAACAACATTGAACATCTGTTTGTCATTCTCTAGTTATACTATTAAAACTAAATGTTAAAAGCAGTCTCTTAAAATTCTGTAGTGTTCTGTATATGAGGATAAACTTAAGGAGTGCTGGAAAGGCCAGGTGCAGGTCTCAACTGTGTGCATTTTAGACCTGTTTCACCAGTAAAAACAGATGGTACTGAGTAGTTGGTGCAGCCTGGTGTAGGGTCTGCTATATACATGAGGTTCCAAAATAGTGTATCAAGTTTTCAATACCTTCTCACTTCAAACACTCAGCTACATCCCAAGTTAAAACCGGGGAGCAGGTCAGTTTTCTCCCCTAATTCTCTAGTATTCTCAGCATCCTCCAGAGAGCCTGTAATAATTATAATACATACATACAGTTCATACAGTATATACAAAGATAGAGCAGTCACGGGGCTGAGCCCGTTGTTGGGCAAAAAGCAGCAACAGCCCCACAGAAATGACAACTCAAACCACTTCCTTGCTATAGTTCAATACCTGACCACCTTCTCAGGTTGCCACACGCACACAGACACACACACACACACACACACACATACACACACATCTGCCCCTCATGTACCCACATCCCATAATATACTTAAAAATACTCAAAAAATATAAGTACTTGAGAAATTAACTCTATTCAAAGACATTAAATAGACAGACAATTTTTTAAAAATTATTCTTCTGCCTATATCTCAGTAGTTAGATATCTCTATGTGTGACTTGTTGACTGACATAAACATGTATTTGCATATGCAGAATATATTAATACACAGAAGACCCCCCACCACCACACACATATTGTATACCTGATGATACCACAGCAGACTATGCTGCTCTGGCTGCTGGAAAGACTGCCAGGATTGTGTGTTGACGGTGTCATAATACTTACAAAAGGGTTTATTTCACTGTACACGAGTTAAGGTTACTTGAGCTTGTCAGTGTTAGGTTGACACATAGCTGACAGTGCCTTTTCAGGGCCCTCCTACTGCACAGCCTGGGCTCTCTCTTTAGTCTTTTCATCTTCTTGTCGCTTCATGGCCTGGATCACAGCCATCTCTTTGGCCTCTTTCTTCTGGTTCCTTGCTTCAAACAGCAACCTAAATCACACAAAGGATATTAGAGAATATACATAGTAAGACCGACGTCCGACGTACTGCATATTCACTCCAGAAGTCGCTCAACTATTTTAACTATTTATTTTACCTATTATTTTTCTTGATACCTGTTTTTGATTATCCTTTGCACAATGGCATCTGTAGTGAGGCTGTTCCCGCTGTCAACAGTTCGCAAGATGCCCTTCCTCCTGGGCTCCTGGGTGTGAAAATAAAAAGTGTCTAAAAATGTGATTCCTAATTCACAAAGGTGCTTTTTAAAACTGGCTGTACAATGTGACAGTGTTTATACTCTTACAGCATAAGGGTCAGATCCATCCTTGTTAGGGTATATTTCTGTCTTTCCATGGCAAACAAGATCCACCTTTGAATATAAAGCTATGTTAAAGTTTGATTCATTTTTGATCAGTGAGAACTTAAACTAGAGGTGAAAGTGAAATGGATTACATGTATGTACCTTGAAATGGTCCAGCAAATCTTTTGTGACAGCAAAAGGTGCACCAATCACCACTTCTGAGACATACTGTGAAAAAGAAGTACACACACTAGTTTATACATAAAGAGTGCATATTGTGTAGTGCGCTGTATTGATGGAGAATGAGCAAGAAACCAAGAACCTACTCGACAAGCCAGGACACTCAGCGTTCTCTCGTGGACATTCATGATGGGGTAGTTTTTCCCTTTGTAACGATTCACCTCCTGAAAAATACAGGCAAAGTAGAGATGTGTAGAAAATGCCATCATTTGACTCAGGGAAGCAGTAAAGTGTCTCGGAGAAGAAGGAGACTCACCTGATCAAAGTGCAACCCCACTATAATGTATGGCTTTTCAGCGAGTTTATGCACCGCTTCCAGGAAGTCCACATGGCCGATGTCTGACAGGAGACCAGTCAAGGGTAGCAGCTAATTATTTAATAGCAACAGTTCACAGAACGATTAATTATTCACACCATTCTGACAGTGGTATTGTTGCTTTGATATATTACAGTTACACTGACTTTATTAAATAAATTCCACATGTATAAAACATGTTCAGAGAAAAAAATCTATTTCAACTGTGGATGTAGAAAAGATACGGAAGAGGTCAAAGGCCCCTGCCGCATAGATGATAGTGTCTCCAGGTTGAGGATCCTGGCCTGAAGCAAACTGGATGATCTTCTGTGAAGTCTGCAGAAACTGAGAAACCCCCGTCCAGGGACTGTGGCCCTTCTGACCATGCAACCCCCATAAAAAACAAGCACAATGAGTACAAAAGTGACAGTGTAGCATTAAAACAGATACACTTCAGGTGAGATTAACGATCACCACTGAATTATGTTGAGCATGTGAAACCACAACTACATCGCCACCCAGTGGCGTGAGTGGTAATGTTACCTCTGGTCAGTGGCTCAAACATGTCCCACAAATCCTCAGTGCATGTATTCAACCCTGGCCAGATTCACAGCATTAATCTCCCAGCCATAGATGCTCAAATGTAAAAAGAACCTCTACTGAATTCACACAGTTTAAAACCACAGCGTGTTGACTTGGAGTTACTTTTCCCATCCAAGAAGAGAAGTAGCATTCAATGTTGACTGGCACGGCCTGTTACTTGATTGTAAAGTGGGTCCACAGTAAAGGCCTTTGTTTAATAATGGCTGACATCCAGCCCATATTGTTAAGGGTTTAATATTTACTGAATGATGACCAAAGCATCAAAATCAGCTGAACATATGCTTGGTACCTACCTTTCCAAAGTTGTCTGTGTGCTGCTGATAGTCTAAACTATCCTAAAGAGAACAGATGGTTGAATTAGACTTGTACTGTGAACTGAACTCACTGAGACAGAATAAGACTGTACTCACAATGTTGCTGTGGTGTGCTTTGGTCATCAGCAGCATCCTGCCAACCAGATCTGTCGTTGAAACTCCCTGGGTTCTCTTACACTCCCTGTAACAACACAATACACAATGTCACACCTTAAGAAACACACACACACAACATTGTTATCACCTGCCTCACCTGTATCGTCCTGACTTCTTCACCTCTTCATATGTGTCCTTCCCATCCACTGTTAGAGTGATATCATCTGAAACAACACTTAAGCTTTGTCATATCCAACAACAGCATTAGTATAATCAGTGATCTGTATTTTTTATGATTATTAATCAGTTTGTGTGTCATGTTTTAAACATCATGTAGCGGTATTTTGTACCTCCGTGCACACAAAAGTCACAGTTGTACTTGTCAAGGGTCTCAAGGGTGGTGACATACGGTGCTCCTTCCACAACCTCGTCCACCCATTTTATGGCCCGTACCATCTTGTATCTTTCTTCCTGAGTGAAGACCGGCGGACCCTTGTGCTTTGCGATTTCACCTTCAATACAAAATATTACATGCAAATTATACTGATGACACACACAGGTAATGAGGACTGAGGTTAATGGAACGGGGACAAAAATCTCCTTCTGCATGACATTCTGATGAGCAGTTTTGTAGTGACTGTCTAGTCAGTGAGATATTTTATTAACACCTCAACAGAGGGGGAAGTTGCTGATATTGCTACTGACACTCACTGTGAAAATCATTCTGGGTTATCACAATGTCAGAACGCCCCAGTGGGCACAGGAGGCTGATGTGCAATCATTGAGCTGCTGCCAAGACTGGCACAACAGCAACCTCTTCTATTGTATAGGACACAGCTGGTGCCTGGCTTGTAATGACTGATGTATAGAAGATAAACAGAGGATACTGGCACCATGGATCCTCATACCTAGCAAATACAGGCTGGACTTTGGATGGTAAAAAGTTGAGCATGAAAACAGGTTGGCTACAGATGGCCTTAAAAATTCCTGGTAAAGTAGCCGAGAGAGGGCATTTCCACTGAAAACACCATGTTTTTGCAGTGATGTTCACCGGTTGTGGACACTTACTGTCTGTATGTACTCCAACAATGAGGTAATCTCCCATGGTCTTGGCCTGTCGCAGCTGGTTGGAGTGGCCATAATGCACCATGTCATAGCTGAGAGTAAAAAATATAAGAATAAATGTGAATATTTACAAATGTTATATTTTAATACTGATGTATATAAGATGTAGGAAAGGACTGCTTTTAAAACTGGTTGGAAAATCAAACTGATAAGTACTAAGTGGTAAGGTTTGGCACTCTTTAATCAAAATGAAAACACATTGCACAATTCTTTCAGTGCACCATGGTCTGTTATTGAAGATAGGGAAGTAAATGAGAATATCAGGTGAATAAAACACAGTGTACTGGATAAGAGCTATGTGATGTGTTTTAATTTGGAAGCTCACACTGTTCTCAGAGTCAGATGTTTGCACTCCGAGTGGTCTTGAATGTACCAACAAGGCCGAGTTTTGACTTATTCAAGAAAAAAAAAAAAAGAGAGAGAGAGGGAGGTTGATTAAAATCTTCAGTGAAAGGATTATAAAGCAGTTCCTACATGCAAATATTGTCCTTATGCTATGACCCCATCACATATCATTTGATCTGCTAGACATTGAATGAGTCTCATCATATAAAAGTTAGTGTTGCAGTGTATTTCCCCTCCCTGTTCCCTTCAGGCTGTCACACCATCTGTAGATAGTCAAATTAGCGCAGATCGGAGATTGTATCATGGTAATTTTGCATAGTAATGGAGAACAGATGGACATTAGACTTCCAGCACTACTACTACTGACTAACAGCTGACAAAAGTCTGGTACATTTTTTAAGAGTGATAAGAATGAGCACTGACTGATGAAAGCAACTGTCCATATGAAAATTATACTGCGTTCAATAAGACCTGATCAAAGAACCACTGTGTATTCACTGAGTGACAGTATAACCATCAGTTCAGAATTCTGTCAGTAATTAACTTAGGGAGTCACAATAATGATGCCATAATGACCGTCAGCATATCAGTACACACAGGAGTAAAGCGTAGAACACTATGAACAGCAACCATAAAAATCAATAATAAAACAGATGAGAGCTGCCAAGACGACATGCAGTATGTTCAGGGCCACGTCAGTAAGAGAATCCCCTGTTGTTTTCAGTCCCAGACTATGCTAATGAAACACAGTATCTGCACCTTGCTGCAGTGTCACTATACAGTTTGAGTGAAAGCCTGGACTGCACTTGAACGCACTGAAATAAAAAGACAAACTATTACTAGAATTCAGGGTTTGTCTATGTGATCCAGATATATTCACTACTTTGACAAAATGGTGAATCAGTGAAGCTCAGTTTCTGTCTTGTGCTGTCAGTATGTTGAAATGAGATCCACGTGTGCGGACTACAGGAATGTAGTCAGAAGAAGCATTTGGAGGTGAATGAAAAGAGAAGGAAACTGTGAGTCTCAAACAGAGAGAGTTACATAAGACCATAAGAGTTACCAGGAGGCTGCTGTGGGGTGTTACACCAGCC
>NW_018128131.1:31043-92443 GCF_001952655.1 Monopterus albus
TGTAGCCTGTTATCAGACACCCAAACAACATCCACGCTTCTCACAAACCAAACTAGACAGACATCGTGTCCACAGTGAAAGTAATGGGACATGTGTAGACAATGCTGGTAAACATATGATGGCAACAGGGAGCACAAAAACAATAATCTTGATATTTTTGCATCAGTCTATTTGCTCTACTCAGTTCACCCACTATTTAAAATACATGGAGACACGTGGCTTTTTTTTTTGGCAGATAAGCCTGGAATGAATCACATCAGGGGCAGCACGGTGGCACAGTGGTTAGCGCTGTTGCCTCACAGCAAAAGTTCGGGCCCCACCTAGGACCTTTCTGTGTGGAGTTTGCATGTTCTCCCCGTGCTTGCGTGGGTTCTCTCCGGGTACTCCGGCTTCCTCCCACAGTCCAAAGACATGCAGCTTAGGTTGACTGGTGTCTCTAAATTGCCCATAGGAGTGTGTGTGTGTGGTTGTTCGTCTATGTGTTAGCCCTGCGATGGATTGGTGACCTGTCCAGGGTGTACCCTGCCTTCGCCCAATTGCCGGCCGGGATTGGCTCCGCCCCCCCCGCCCGTGACCCTGTTCAGGGACTAAGCGGTAGAAAATGAATGAATGAATCACATCACACCATTGAGGCTTTAAAAAGCACATTTATAGTCTTGTATGTACACACCACATCATCACAGTGGAAGTGGACTTTAACCGCCTCCATGATGATGCTTCTCTGACAACTGATCTTTAACCTCTGTCATCTCTTTCCAAAGGGACAAATATTAACAGAAAGCCCCTTTGTGCAGAGAAGAAGGGCCAGGGTCAAACATGTTTCAACAGATGAGGTGACCACACTGTTTCCTTGGAATTTTCCTCTCATACTGCTGACAGTGCTGGATGTCTGTAAGAACGAGGTAATGTCTAAATTCGTGAAACAACATGCTCGGCGATGGCGACTGCTGTACGAGCATGTGTGGGCCGCAGGGTTTAGAGGGGTTAATGACATCAGCTCTGTTGACACTGACTTTCTTTGCGTGCTCACCCCACCAATATTCTGGCATCCCAAATATTCTGCAACATGCCATCAAACCATGGATAGGCAGCCACATCTAAATGACAAGAATTTTCTGGAGAAAGCCACCATCATACATTGAAATCTAAAATATTTATCTTGCCGCTGCAGCACGGAGCCAGACTTCATCTGCCAAGGGTTGGTCCTTCTCCCAGAGGATGCAGTCATGCACTTTAAATGACTAATTCTACGGTTAATCAATTAATAGTTTTGTCTATTTTAAAAAAGGCAGAAAATATACTGAAAATGCCTGTTATGCTTTCAAAAAGCTAAAGGTGGCATTTTTAAATAGCTTGTTTTATTTAACTAGAACCTAAAGATTTTCAGTTTGCTATCTAGTGTTGAAGAGTACGTTAAGTGCATTTACTAAAGTACTCCAGATACATACATGAGAGAGACAGAATATTAGGAAAACCTCTGAATATAACACCACCTTTAAGAATGACCTCAATAATAAACATATAATTGAATGTATACATTTCTGCCAATTTCACTGAAACACTTTGAGCTTCATAAACACAGATGTTTAGGTGGAAGTGTTGCACACAGATGTACCTAATAAAGTGCTCAGGCAATGTACATCCCAATAATATGATATACATTAATGTTAAATGTGCCATTCTGCATAATGAGTACTTTTGAATGAGGACCTTTACTTGTAACTGAGTATTTTTACTCAGCAGTATTGCTACTTTTACTTAAGTAAGGGATCTGAGTACCTCTTCCACCACTGTTGCTATTACACATAACTATGAAAAGCATCAAATCCTCATGTTTTAAAAGCTGGAACCAAAGAATATTTGGCATTTCTGCTTGGAAAATGTCTCAAACCATTGTTCAAATATCAGCAGGCAAGAGCAGGCAATTCATTTTCTGTCAATAACTAATCAATAAATCGCTGCAGCTCTACTCAGTTCACCCACATTTCTGAGATAACTACTGCAGAAAACTCCATTTCCAACTCAATAAAACAGGGGTGAAAAGAATGTGGTTTTCACCACTGTCCAGTTTACTATTGATCATCCAAAGCCCTCACTGTCAACAGGTTTTAATATTTCCCACGTTCAGCTGAAAACACTTCAGGGTAAGGGCTATTGCCAATGTTTCTGGAAGGATGCTGTTGTTGTTGAGTTTTTCAAATGCGACATTTCAATGCCATGAGCGCTGTAAACAAAATTCCATTTACGTTCATTACTTTGCTAAACACCAGAGATGTCAAAACCTCTCGAATAAACCCAAACCCTTCTGCATGATTAAATGGATGTTTGCTGACAATGTGGGCAAAATGTTCCTTTAAAAGTCAATGGGGATTACTACCTTGTTTTTTAATGTAAAACTGAGATTTAGGCACTGGCCAGTCCACAAAAGAAGTATTCTGTATTTAAACGTCTAAAGAGGAGCTCAGCTCTCTTGAAAGCACCAAAGTAAAGCGACTAAAATATTAAAGCGCTGATGGAACACACCATAAAGAATGTGCTGGCCCTCATCACTCACAAATTTAACAAGGGTTGAGGTTGGGGTTAACACAAGTGGTTTTAGTTGGATGCCAGTGTATTTCTGACATTGTACATTGGGTTTTGAAATTCAGTTATAAGCCCAGTACTAAGAAAAAACATGGAGATTGAAATTTGGACTAAACTGTTACAAAGTTATTACACGACAAGAAGAGCAAGCAGAACTTTTACCTCTCTGATGATTTTTTTTTTTTGAAAAATTGTTTTGTAAATATTTGAACCACATTAACTGATACAAAAAATATTTAAGATGCAGAGACAGAGCCAACAAAAGCTTTTTTGAAAATCCTATATCTTTATATGTCCATCATTTTTCTATCTAATGTAAAAACAAGTGCTCTGTTTCCATGGTTGGCCTTGCTCCTCCCACAGCGATGTTTTCATTTATCCATCACCTCAGTATTAAAGGCCATGTTCACATTGTGCTGGTGGTCCATGTAGTCCCACACTGAACCCTGAAACTGAATCCCAGATTAATTGTAGGTTTTCTTAATATTATCATTACATAAGGAGACACGAGGAGGAACACAACAGACAGGTTCCTGCAGCTTTTACACATTTCTCACAGCCGACAAAAGAAGTTTTGGCAAGTGACAGAAAAATGTCAGCAAGTTGCACAGTTTTTATTCATAAGAATAGAAGAATTCTATTCTATTCATTATTTTCTTTCTTTAAAATATGTAATTAATACATATTTTTAAACAAATTTGCATTTAAAGTGTGGAACGGCTTAATAGTAGTCTTTGTTAATCATTTTCTTTTGATGAATGAACAACTTGGGTATTTTTGGCCTAGACAAAGATATAGTGGTGTACATTTACTAGTAATTACAGCTAATTTGTTTCAGCTTCATGGATACCATTATACATTTCAGCATGATCATTATCACCCACTGAACATGTTCAAGGCAGTATGACTTCTTGATTGTGCTAATTTGGGGATTTTACTGAATGGAAACAGGCTGAATATACAAAAGAACCACTGATGATACATTTCCGTTGCCTGGGACTTAAGCAAAAGCCTGCACTCAGTCGTACCAGACGCTTACTGTATGTCACTTACTTTATGTCATTCATCACTGGCAGTATAAACATGGTTGGAGGCTCTACATGACACAGATCAGGATAAATCTGTCCTGTTGCTGTTAGGTGTCTACTGAGAAGGAACATTATTAAGGTTTGGATACCTCCGTACCTTTGTAATGTAAAGCCCCGCGTTACACTGGTTACCTGTTAGACCTTTATAGTCTACTCAATGTACAATTTAATGTGTGATGTCTAGAGAATGGAGTAAATGGGAGCCCCACCTGCAGCAGGCCCGCCGCGGTAGTAGATGTCAAGCTGCCACATTCAGTCAAACGCGCTCGATGGAAACGACACACAGGCCCACGGTGCTGCAGCATCTTCATCTCACAATCAGTCACCCAGTAAGTTACTCACCATCCATCGCACCACACCCGGATTCTTCGCCTCCTCTTCTCGGGGCTGCAAGCTATAGCGCCGGGAGTCGTCCCTGCGTCTTTCCCAGTTGCTGGGACGTTGTTCGCTTGGTGGTGGTTGTGATGCCCGTTCTTGATCATTGTGAAGCAGGTGATAATATCTAAAGGTGAAGCCTATTGCTGCGACACCCCTCTGATGTGATGTCGAGCAGCCCGTCTTAGTTGTGTCCCCTCTTTCAGTGCAGGACAGACGATTTGTGTGGCAGCAGCAGCAGTAACGCGATGCGCCAACACCTCCTCTACCGGCGACGCACGACGCCCGATGCGTCAAGTCCGCCAACAACAGCAGATAAGGCACAGAGGAAGGGAGCTCCATTCATGAAACCCGATGCAACACATCGTTGAAATGACTGATTTTACTCTGAAAAGTCCGGACATTAAGCTCGGTCTTTATATTGTCAAACCTGACGAAGGCTGAATCCGTGAAGCGCCGGTGCGCCAGCCGCCATGTTGGTACGGTGACTAGCGGCGTTTCCACTGTCATGTGACAATATTTAGATTCTCACAAACAATCAGTTTTTGATTATATACCAGTTGTGATCTGTAACTGATGTGTTGCAGTTTTACGAAACATTGAACAACAAAAATAAATCTTAGGAAAAACAAACAAACAAATAAAACCACTATAATAATGTATTTTACATCCTATTTAATTTTATTTATGCTACTTATTTATTTACAATACCAAAACACGATTAACAAAATAACTAAAATATTTAAAACTGTAGCCTAGAAAGGCTATTCTTCCTATGTCCTTCTCGAAAAATGAAATAAAATACTATTGTCGTAGTAGTCCTTGTCGTAGTAGTAGTAATAGAGATTACATTTTTTGCAACTAACATTAAGTAATACATTGGAGAAATAGAGATTGCAACATGTAAAATCACTGGCCAGAGTTACATTATATGTATAATCTGAATTTATAGATATATTGCTGTGTCAGAACATAGTGGAGATATTTATTTGGTGAAAAATGAAATGCAGCTACTAAACACAGATGGCTTCTTTCTTGCCTGCTGCAGGGTACTGCCACTCACACACTCAAAGCCCACCTGGGGACTACATACTGTACCACCAAAAAACATCCTGTGGGGCCCACGTGCCTGAACAGACACCACCACAGCATCACAACACAATACATCCTTTTAAATCTGTACTACACCACATATAACATAGACTAAACTAGAATTACCGCTTGGTCTATGCAACCAGTCAATTTCACAGGTATGGGACAGAAATGAGGTTACTGACCTTGACCATTGAAATGTAATGAGTTTATCATTGAGCACAAGTGGACACTTGAGCCAAATTTGAAGAAATTCCCCCAAGGCGTTCCTGAGATATGGCGTTCACAAAAATGGGCCGTACAGACGGATGGACAACCCAAAAACATAATGCCTCCGGCTGCATCTGTCACCAGCGCGAGGCACAAATATGTCCAACATTTATTAAAATATTAGGTCAAACCTGTGGTGACTACTGAGATCATATCCAACAAGAAAATATCTTTGCACTGATTTAAACTCATTATGCAATCAAACAGGCCTACAATAAATCTCAACCTTAACACTGTTCATTTTTATTGATTTCCTTACCTTCATTCACTATGTTCATTCCACTGTGAAGTAACCTAGTTGTGTGTTGTAGTGACTGGCATGTCTCATGTTTTGTCCATCATCATTTACAACTTATAAATGAGTGGGACAGAATATTACACACCTATTTGGGCACCTCTCAATATAAATGCAGTCCAGTACGACATCACTAATATTCCTTCTCTGACACACGTAGTGGCAGCAGAGTCTTAACAATAAAGATCTGCTACAGAACTGTTAACGTGTTTCTAACAAACTGGTAAGTTACAGCATGCCAGTAGCAGCTTGCTATAAAAATGTGTGACTTGATGGAAGTGGGTTTTAGACAATATTTCATAATTGTTTGTTAAAACTATGCACTGCAAGGGGATCCTTGTTAAGAGAATGTGGCGCCATCTTGTGAATAAACTCCTTTAATCACACAGTGTTTTTATACTAAAGTGCCAGCAGAGGGAAGCCTGTGCCCAAATATTGCTAAGCTGATATAAATGCACAGTGGTGGCAAGTACTCAGATCCTTTACTTAGTGTAAAAATACTCTGTTACAAGTAAAAGTCCTGCATTGAAAATGTTACTTAAGTACAAAAGTATTAGCATCAAAATATACTTAAAGTACTACATGTAAAATGCTTAATTTCACATTCCTGTATATCATATTGTTGTATTATAACTACTGATGCATTATTGTGTACATCACATTTAATGTTGCAGCTGGTAAAGGGGGAGCTAGCTTTAACAAGCTTGTATGCATTTAATTTGAAATACTCCTGGATATCTTGTGAATCTCCCACCACAGATCAGTGAGGTCTGATCATTATATTGTGTATTTCTGTTACTAATTTGGTTATGAAAAGTAACTAAAGTTAAAAGTAGAATATTTGCCTCTAAAATGTAGGGAAGTCAAAGTATGAAGTTACAGAAAAATGAAAATACTCAAATACAAATACCTCAAAATTGTACTTAAGTACAGTACTTGAGTAAATGTACTTAGTTACTTTCCACCACATGAATTGATCTCTGCAGTCTAATTGAAACGTTTCACTGGGACAGAAATGCACACCGAGTGAAATGGTGATGTTTGATTGAGGATAAGAATTTCTGTGGCTAATTCGTATTCACCATCACAACAGCTTTACTTGATTGAAATAATTGCTGAGGTCAACAAGATTAAATATACCTGCTGCCCAGTGTATGTCTGACAAACGGGCATGTCCTCTGCCATGGTGACATTCACTGTACATAGTGGAGCCAAGCTTTGGCATTGCAGGTAAACGAACGGCCTTGCTGATGGGGATGGCAACATTAATTGTAGAGTGGGCTGTGGTCTGAGAAGTGGGGCAGGCACCTGCTGCAGAAGTGGGTGTAGATGAGGAATGCTGTCCTAGATTGGCCACAAGCTCACCTTAGCCCACCCCATCAAATTAATCAGCTCTTCAGAGGCCATGTGGTTGTCTGGGGCTGGCAGCCAGGGCAGGAGGGAGAGTTTAACACACAGGTCACACAGACCTGTAGGAGCCGCCTCTCTTTAATAAAAGGGAAGAGGAACGCCACACTGCATTTGCGCTGAAGCACTGGGATTTAAACATACCCTGCAGGATAGTGTGGTAAGGATGTAACTTGTCTTCAGCCATCTGTCTCTGCATGTTCTCTCTTGAGATGCGTTTTGAGTGTGCTGGGGTTGAAATGCTGCTGTTTGATGAGGTGAACTGAGACAGAGGGGGGTTTAGGAGCCCCATAGGGAGCAGAGATGACTAACTCACTACTCCTTCTAATCTAGGACAAGCACACCTAGACATCCTTCATGACTCTAATGTTTTACTCGTGTCAGGCCAAAAATATGCCCACTGAGGTTAGCCAAAGTGGGTCACCCAGCAGCTTTTTTTGGATCACAGAAGAAATCGTGCCATCTAAATGATCGCTGTCTTCTGAAACCCACCCTGGACGGCAGAAAACCTTCCCCACCAGTTTATTTTTACAGGAATCAAACTGGGTCAATGACGCCACAGAATATGACAAAACCTAATTTCAACAGTGTTTAAAAGCCTCCAAAGACAGAGCATTAGTGCTTAAAATCATTTTCAAAACATTTTATTGGTCTTATAGAAAATAAACTGTATCAACAAACATACAATATATACATCAATAACTTAGACACCTCAGAGAATCACGTTTAAATCCACAGTTGTTACTGCATATATGAATACACAGTACTTATCTACAGATTGCAAAAAGTACAATAATTTATAAATAGTTACAATTAACTATTGTCTGTTTCATACAAAGTACTGCAATATTTTATTACAACCCATACAGAAAAATAACAAAAGAGATTATTAACTTTTTATCACTCCCTTCAGTCAGATTTTTTTTTTTTAATACGTTTGAAACACAGACCCACTCCATGGAGCAAGAGGACAAAACCCGAACAGTCAAACTGTTCATGAAGAATAATTTAATGGAAAAAAAATGCCAATGTCTTGACAGCTATTAAATCCAACTACCACACAAGTGCTGTTATTTATTCTCTCTAACATGTTGCTTGTAAAAACAAGAAAATAAAAATGTCCATATCCAATTAAAAGGTAAATCTGCAGAACAAATTACAGTGTTAAGATCAATTTCAAATACACACGACATACAATGAGAACAAATGCTGTGAATGATACTACAGCAAACAACGAGCATTAATGACTGGTGTAGCAGCGGAGGAACCTCGATCATACAAACACGCACAAACGCGCGCGCGCGCGCACACACACACAAGCTCACACAACACTGGGGGGGGGAAGAGAAAAGAAGATATTGCAAGTGGCCCTTTTGAGAGAATCTACTGTAGCATCCATTTGACTCAGTGCACAAAACCTAACATCAAGTATATACTGCAGCAGTATCTTTTAGTCAGATATCTAGGCCCAATTTAAGGATCTACAATCCAGCTAATTTAACAACAGGGTCATCAGTGAGCAAAGCTCGAGCACAACTGTCCCATGACTCCTTTAAACTTGTGCACTACTAAGATTTTTACGTTAGCCACCATGAACAAGGGCAACTTCTCTTCCATTAAGGATGCAAAGTCCAAGGGCAAAATAAAAATATTACAAAAAAAACCCCAAAACAAAACATATAAAACCACAAGAATAATTAAATAACAGACCATAGTCACTTTGACAATATTGATTACTCTTATATGTACTCTTTCACACCTTTCCACTGAGTTGCATATTAAGGGTCACTTTTTCACAACGGTCATTAATACCTACTGTAGCTACACAATATACACCTGTGTGTGTGAGAAAGAGCGTGCCATCACCTCTAGCGGAGACTGAGAGAGTGGTCGACGGTGCCGCTCGACCACCTTAAAGACACTTGACACAAAAAAGATTCACTCCACAAAACTGCCACAGCAATAAGGACGCCAACATCAATACCGGGCTATGTCAAGAGTCAGATATATATTTTCCCACAGTTAACCAGTCAATGCGGATAGCTAAGCTTGTTGACAAAATGAGGATATTTGCGCACAGACAGTATAACCGGCACCAAGGTCTCTGGTATGGAGCTTTGCTGAGGCGTCGACGCTGTAAGACATTCTGACCAGTAGGAGAGTGAGATCTGGATGAAGTGCATTCTGTTAATTTCATTACACAACTATTTTCACCTTGAGGTGTAAAACTGCTTCACTGTTAAATTCCTTTTAGAGGACCGAGAGAGTGATGCGACACTTGGCACAGAAGGAGCTCTGCTGGCAGCGACTGTTGATTGTAATTCTATGTGGTCATGCTGTCTCTTTCTGAGTGTGGATCGAAGCCCTTTATGACAAGCTTAATATTTAAAAAATAAAATAATAATAAAAAAAAGAACAGAGCTGCCGTCCCTGTCTCCCTGCTTCTCATCGAAAACTGTTTGTTCATCTTTAGAGTGACCTGTTTTGTCCTGAGCAAAACAAGCAGCTTAGTGCATATAAACCCTCAGCCAGACCATAACCTACCGCTTTTTATCTGAAGACCAGTGGGTAAATTTACACAAGTGATGCTGCACCATTTGGTGGTTAGCCTTTAATTTCACTTATGCATTCTTATCATTACAGCCTTGAGAAACTGAAAGGGTTTCTGAAACCACATTAAAACTGTTCTGTTAACTTCACATTTCCTCTAGTCTGTTACATTTGAAGGGTTACTCGTTCTCATCCTGCAACCTAGCTCAGACCAATTAAGTGGCAGAGATGAATATGATAACAAAATCATTTCAAAAAGGAAGTCATTACCTTCAGGTTACAGAAGATGTGTTTAGAGGGCATCCACCAGAAGGTGCAACCATTACCAGCATCACTTTAAGCTTCATCTAAAGGTTTTTGAATTCATGTCCACTCATGCCATTTCACCCAATTCTGTCTTACATGGCCAAATGTGGTAAAGTCTTAATGACAATATGATCTGTAACTAACACCAAGGAAGCGGAGGATATCACAGATGCCAATACTCACAAAGACAACTGACCTTGTTTACACCACCTAGTTTAGCTCTACAGATTTGTTTTAAATAGCACAGCATTGACATCTATACAGTGAACGACACTGCCAACTCGTCACTTACACGTCACATCACGCGCTACCCCACAGTACGCGCCTAGTCACTAGAAAAAAAAGCTATCAGACTTCAATAGTAAGCCACTTTCGGTACAATTGCAAAAAAGATGTCACAGGATTTTTTTTTTTTTTTTCTTTTTTTCTTTAAACAATGGGAGGGAAGCTACCCAAACAAAACAACTTGAACATATGTTCTCTATGAGCAAAAATTATGTTTCAAAACATTTGTGGATTTCACTGTCCCCACAAAACACGAGGATATTACTGTAATAACATTCAGGTTTTCAGATATTGTAGAAGAATCTTGTCATATTGGAATGGCACTCAGCTCTGGAACAACAGCATTACTGAACTGCTAAAGCACTGCTGATCATTAACATTTCCACTTAACTATAAATATGCAAGACTTCTTTGTATTTTCAGTGCATACATATATTATTGCATCTACCGGTCATATTGATAATGACAAGTCCTTTAAAGCCTGTCACAGATGCATAAACAGAAATGAATGCCAGATTTGGGAGCATTATTTCATGCTTATATTCTTGACAGATGACCAACAACAAAAAAAAAAAAAATCACAAATTGGACTGATTTACTAGTTTTGGGTTAGTCAGGCTGCTTTGAAGACATCTGTAGCATCCACACCAAGAGTCTGTGACCATTTGCCATTTACCCTAATTGAAGTCAGTGCATAATAACAAGCTGTGAGACTGCTAATTCCAAATCTCAGGACAGAAAGACTTCAGAGCTCAGTCTTAAGGAAACAGACATCACATAAAGTACATATCAAAAATCAACAAGCCATTAACAGTCTGAATTTGATGCCACTTTGAACCTTTGCGATGCAATATTGCTTTCTTGAACATCTGTAACCACAGTTTTAAATCAAGTGTTTCAGCACTTCTAATAAGCCCCCGTTCAGTAGTAACAAACTGTGATATCCCTAATTGTTCGATTCAGTTGTGTCACCCTAAAGGACGTGTTGATAAGCGCAGACTGCTGAGAATTTGGGAAGGATATTGTTAGTGTTAGTGACAGGGGGTAAAACTGAGAACTTACACAGGTAGTCCTGTCCCATGTTACAATGCACTGACTAGTTTAGTCTTGAAAACCTTCCTCCTGCCCTTTCTGCTACTACGATCTAGCCTCTGTTTTGGATTTGACGATGGTGATGACGCTGGTGGCAGCTACTTTACCAGGGATGAGGGGCCCTATGACAGAGGCCATAGGTCCCCTAGGTGAGGTGACAGGGTTGCGGGCCACAGTCCTGGCAAAGCTCTGGAGGGCCTCATACTTTGAACGTAGAGCATCCAGCTCCACCTTCATGCTGGCATTCTCTGTGGCCAGCTTGTCCACTTCCTGCTGCAGCTGGGCCTTTTGCTTCTCTAGCTCCTCTTTCTGGGTGACACGCTTCACCCGGCAGCTGGCAGCATAGCCCCGGTTCTTCAGGGTACGCCGCCTCTGCTTCAGCTGCAGAATTTCCTCCTTTGACAGACCCCGTAGATGCTGATTTAGCTCTCGCACTGACATTGTCACCAGCTCATCATCTGTCAGGCTGGTGCCATTTTCGCCTGGCTCCCGCTTCACCTGCAGATGGGGATTAGTCTGCGTTGGTAGTTACATGAATATATAAAACTATTCACACTTAGACAAACTTAGTTGTGTTTCATCCAAGATAGTTACCTTCAAGGCCTTGTTTCCCTTGTTTGTGGTAGTCATGCCACGAGAGCCGCGTCCACCTGTACTGCTGGTTGGTCTGTGGGTTAAGACAAGTCACCATTAGTACACGAGGAAAAAAGATCTCTGTGAAATGCATAAGAATGTATTTTCTGCCAAAGAACCCTGACTAAGTTCTTGAACAACAAAAGGGAAAAAGTGGGTCAAGGACTTCAGACTTCCTTCTAAGTGATGCCAAATCTGTTCAGCGAGTGGAACCTGGACTATTACAGCAGCTGTCACTGAACAAAAGACTTGGCGGTATGTATTTCCCTCTCAAATATAGATCAGGTTGAGTATGACAATTCAACGTGAAGTACTTTCAAGATCTCTTACTTGAATCCTACACCGCATTTCAAACAGCGGCATGGTGACTCACATGGAGGATGACATTTAGTTGGCTGGCAGCAATTCACAACAATTTCTTTGAAATCAAAACTCAAGAGAAGTCATTTCCAGTAAGTGCACCCCCTCAGAGCAGACACAGCTAAGGATGTGGATGGACTGGAAAGGACTTGAGCCTTCCCACTGTACATACAACCTCAGCTAAAATCCATTCACACAGAGATGCAGGGCAGGCTTCCCTCTACGGTCTAGACAGTCACACCCGTCTATATTCGGCCTGCATATCACTATAATGCCATAAATCAAAGGGCTGGGGTGGGGGGTGGTATATATCCACTGCAGAGCCCCAGCTACCATCCAGAATAACAGGGACACACTTTATTCTGACACATAACTGATCGAACACCAACAGAAACAGTGCAGGCAAGAAATCTACCCCACTGGTGTTAAGACAGACAGAAGGTTGGGCGCCTTCCACTGTGTGAGCTCTGTCACCGGATAAGCACGCACACACACATTCATATAAACTCATATACAGTGATTTGTGGCCCTGGGTGCTTTAAAATACACACAAAAAGCTGTGTCAGCAACTCAGGCACCGCCACAGTCAGCCTAGGCAGCACATTGCCTTAGTGAGCTGATTTACACAGCCCAGCAGTGCATGTTTGTACTAAGCACATAAACAAATACATGGGGGCTCTTAGAACCTTTAAAACAAGGAATGAAAGAATGGCAGCAGCAGAAAAGGAACTACTATTGTCAGGGTGCGCATGTGTCTATAACCTACACGCCCACTACGCCGGTCATCATGTATGATGTGTGGCAGGGAGCTCGGTGAGGGAAGGAAAGAAAGCAGATGAGTCGGAGTACTGAAGTGCACTAAAATGGCCAGGATATTTCCATGGCAACAAAACGGGCGCCACAGGTGGACTGGTCACCTGAGCCAAACGGGGAGAGACGGACGCTTGTTAAAAATGACCTGAATATGACACAGTCACACAGACTGGGGACATAACATGGGGTCAGATTGTGACTTGAATTCTTGATGCTTTCACTTCAAAAAAAGGCCTATGGGTCTTCGTGAAACAGCAATGTGTCTCTGTGCTGCAGATGTCCATAATAAAAGTCTTTCACATTCTGCAGAGGACTTTTTAAATGTGATACTTTCATCCCTGTTGGGCTGGCTATGAATAGCTAACTGATAGTAACACCTACCTTTCACCGGCCTTTCTGGTGACTCATTTCCAGTAAGCATTTGGACCACAGATGCAAAACATAATAGGATAATGGTCTGCCTGATGATGCACAGATAATGGACAAATAGGCAGGAAAGTACTCCACTAATAGCTACTGGGATGAGAGCAGAAAAAAAAGACTGCATCTTCCAAATTTTGTATTAAGCCTATCATTTCCCCCTCAGCAGCCTAGACCCAACAATGTTCAAAAACCAGTTGGAATCTTAAAATGCAGAGAGATGGCACATTGTCCAGGTTGTGGAGGCATATTCTGTCACACAGCTGTGGAGGGTAATAGAGTAGGCATAGCTTGGCACATTCACAGCTCACCATATAACACTGTGGACTGCACCGAGACTGCAACCCTCAAGCACAGGCTACTGCCAACAGACGGCTACCAATGACAGGGCATGGCAGCGCAACACAGACAAGGTCCAATGCACAGCTGCTCCCTTCCACTATCAGGCATGTCATGCCTCATGGAGACAAAGAGGCATGCTCACACAAACACACAGAGGAAAAACACACCTATAATTTTCCAAAAATAAAAAAACGGCAGACTTGCTCCACTGATTTGATTACAACCAAATGACCTTGAATTTGTCAAGTTCACCCTCGTGACAGTCCAGAACAGTAGAGACCAGTGTCTTTCTTGGACACATATTACCTCCTAAGAATCATTACAAGGCTTTTGTGTATGCCTAGCAAAATGAGCAGGAGGCGAAAGCTGTAGCTTGGAGCACCGGGGCAGAGGAGGTAGGTGGCAAGCACTGGGATACAGGATGTCTTTTGTAGGTGCTTGCTGAATTTTTATGAATCGCCTGGTAGAACGCTGACAAATTACAGCTGATTGCTTGTAGACGAGAGACATCACACCCACAGGAAACAGAAAACGCTGAGTGTGGTCACCCAGAGAAAGGGAAGGAGGGGATGGTGAAAGGGACAGACAGAGGAAGAGAAGGAAAAAAAGACAGGCAGAGAGAGAGAGAGAGAAAGCAACCTAGTGTAAAATGCATGCTCGACACATTTAGAGGAGCCCGAGAAAAACAGGTTGAGAGGAAAAAAAAAAAAAAATACTGATCTCAGCAAGGACTGAAACCAAGGTGCCAATTAGGAAGTTGTGAAGTTGAACTAACACGACGAGAGCAACCCAGCCAACCTTCAAAAGCTGTCTGTGTTCATCTAAATCTATAGAGGGCAGCTTGCAAAGGTGGGGTCGGCTTAGGTCGAGATTCAAAGGGGGGTGAAAAAAACTCTGGTGGGATAAATGCTGATGTGACATGATAGGTCCAGCCTTGAGCCTGTGTCATGCTTTAATGAGCTCATTCCCTCACAGGATCTCTCCAGGGGGGGTTGCCAAGGATGGACACCATTAGCTCGGGGACCCTTTGTTGAGTAGGAACTGAGGCTACAGCAACCATGCACTGCATCCCCTGATGAATATTTATCAATGTCATTCACTGCCTATGGTGGGGGTGGGAGACAGAGGTGGGGGCGGTAGGCTGAATAAAGATGCTCAGGAGGTGATTCTTCAAGGATACATCAAAGGCTCTTCCATCAACGGCTGTCTCAAAATGGCGGTAGGCTGGTGGGGGCGAGGAGGGTGGTGGATTTCTGGTACTGAAGGTGGCACGCCTAGTGGTTCAGGGCTGCAGGGAGAGCCAGCTCCACTTGACAGCAGTGTAACAAGATTATCAGGGCCATAAGAGCAAACAAAAAACCCAGCAACCTGCCTCAGAATCCAGATTACGACAGCGCCTGCTCTCTGAATACTAAACACGGCTGGGGAGGACTAACAGGGAGCAGGCTTTACTGAGACATAGCAGTGGACTGCATATCACGTTAACTAATCACATGCCCATGTATCCACACAGAGACAGATTAATAAAACCACACAAGCACATAAACACTTAACTTGTCATGATCAATTCTTGAACAGAAGCATCCGAGCGCTTGACACTGGCAGCTCGCTAACGAAGTGAATACAACTAGAAAGTGGAGGTATATGCCGATGAAAGACTGTGATTTCAACACAGTCAGCATCCAACAATGGCA
Organism: Monopterus albus; assembly: GCF_001952655.1. Lineage (NCBI taxonomy): Eukaryota > Metazoa > Chordata > Actinopteri > Synbranchiformes > Synbranchidae > Monopterus > Monopterus albus. The sequence goes on from NW_018128131.1 coordinate 46,649, forward strand.
ACTCAGTTCTGTGAAACTAACAGCTGAATATCATCTCACACCAAACAATACAGTTCTCTCTAAAAGAGAAGAAACACAATGTGGCTCATTTTGCTTATATGTCCAGCTTCAAGTTATTTCTTATGCTGTGAACAGTCCAGAGTTCTGTACAGCCACAAAAGTCACAGGAGCTACAGTCCAAATGGAAAATAGGTCTTAGATGATAAAATGGCTTAGCACTGCTTTCAATTCATTGTGCCTGAAAAACCTGCACATCTTAGATGATTAACACAACATAAAAGAAGAGAGCTGTGTGTGAATGCGGTGTGATCACCTATTCGGTTTCCCCGATCAATAATGTACGAGACTTGTAGCCTCTCTGTCCATTATCATGATCTTTCCACAGGAAATAGAATAACCACCACAAAAATACTGAAAAGTACACCACGAGTCAAACGTTTAGACACGTTTTCCCATTCAGTTCGGTAGGGAAGTATGCTCAAGCATGATGAGGTAAGCGTGTGAAAACTAGGAGAAATGTCAGCAGTTTATGCGTTACCTTATTTTACACTGTGCTTATTTTTTGTTCTGTCCACTTGCTCTTTAAGGTTTGAGATGCTTAATGTAGCCAGCCAACATTCTCACTCCGTATGCCATAAATAACTGTTCTCAACACTTCGTGTCTGATCAGAGCCACGACTTTTACTCCCTCCCTTCTAATTCTAAGTTTAAAAGATCGCCTAGATACTCAGATCTAATCATTCCTCCCTTCAGCTGGGTGAAGTCAATTACTAAGCAAGCTGCATGTGTCGGGCACCATTTAACTGCAAATTAAAACTCAAACTCCTCTGATAGTTCTGGAAGAGTTACTGGAAGACTGCTGTAAACCTGTGTATGGAGACAACAGCGTGCAAGTGTGTCTGTGTGAGAGAAAGGTACAATGAGAAGAGGGGAGGGAAGCTATTAACTATTAAGTATTTAGAGCGTGAAATAAGAATGACAAAAGAGGGAGAGGGGAAATCATTCAGCAGCTCTCAGAGGGAAAAGTGATATGCTTGTAGTAGAGGGGAAATACTAAGCTAATACCTGTGACCTGTGGAAGTTCAGAGCAATATTAAAATAGCACGTGAATAAAATCCTATCACAACCTTTTGGAAGATGTGGTTATGGTAGATGAATAGAGAGATGCTCAATATGGCATTGGATATTCAACAGAAGAAGAAATTAGTAAAGAAATGTTTTATCCAAGGATTTAGTGATTTACTGTGGAAGTGCGTTCCCCCCACCCAACATAGTGTAAATGACATTTTGGAGAATTGACAGAAGAGGAAAAACTGCAAGGATCCCTGAGTTTAGAATCTCAGCTTATTTTTTTATGATTAAACAAGGGCCAGCAGCTTTGGTAGCCTACATGTTTCTAATGTTACACAGCATTGCATTTTAACTACATATACTAAACCTATCATCTCAAAACAAAGTCAATCAGGCCTAAAAATTACATCATTATTTTGATGCCTCCATTTAGACAAGGTGTTTAAAATTCTACCAGTCATTAAAAAGATAATTTTAATAGTGGTATCAGCATTTAAAGTAGCAAAATGCTTAAGTGGTATGATCACTCTTAAAGAACAGACTGGCCTTTCAGGATTATAGTAAACGGCTGTAGGCTGATAACTATATAGTTTAATGACTAGATATAAAAACTAAAATAAAAATAAATAATTACAATATTACTAAGATATCTGCCCAAAAGAACTACATATTTTAAGTTGTAGGATGGGGCGGCATGGTTGCACAGTGGTTAGCGCTGTCGCCTCACAGCAAGGTTCTGGCTTCGAGCCTGGGCCAGCCCGGGGCCGTTCTGTGGAGAGTTTGTATGTCCTCCCTGTGCCTGCGTGGGTTCTCTCTGGGTACTCTGGCTTCCACCCACAGTCCAAAGACATGCAGCTAAAATGCCCGTAGGAGCGAGTGTGAGTGTGTGTGGTTGTCTGTCTCTATAGGTCAGCCCTGTGACAGACTAGCGACCTGTCCAGGGTGGACCCCGTCTCTCACCCAGTGTCAGGTGGGATTGGCTCCACCCCCCCCCCCCCCACCGTGACCCTCTTTAGGATAAGTGGTATAATGGATGGATGGACAGACAGAAGTTGAAAGATGGTGACAAACAGTATAAACTAGAGAACATTAAATATCTTTAGATACTGTATGAGTGAATGCTGATTAGTCCATTTGTCACAAGGCAAAAATAGACATTAGGATTGTTGCCCTAAGATAAAACAGCGTATGCCACGCATAAGAACATGTGGCACATTTATGTCTGAAATTTGCATCCAGTTCATGTGGTTTAAAGTGAAAACATGAATCACTGCCCTCAAGGGACTTTGAAGCTTATTTAAAAGGACTTGAGTTAGACTGGTTTGCATTAACCAGTGTTTTGATACAGAATCTATTTCTAGCCTCAGTAACTGCTGTTTACACTCTGAACTCTGTTAGTTTAAGCAGTAGTACAGGAGAAAAGACTTCACTGGCCTTCCACAGCATCTGCCCGGAGGACCTGATTAAACAGGAAGTGAACAGCTCATGATACACTGGCAAAGGAAGTAAGGGTTTCAGGCAACCCACACACTGGTGAAATATCCAGGAGCTTCAATGCACTGCTTGCATATATATTAAATACATATCGCACTGACCTAAAAGCTACCACACAGCGTTTGCAGCACAAAAGGCTAAACTAGGGCAATTCAACACATTTTAATGCAATTTGGAATGAAACCCGTTCATCCACATTCCCGAACGGTACCACTGCACAGATCTTTGAGGTGGATTCTCTTCAATCGAAACATCCCTCTGTGATAAGGCCATCAAACAAACAGAGCTCAGCTGTATCACCAAACAAAAAAAAGGGACCCGTTTTCATTTTCTCCTGTGGAGCGCTTTGATTCAAATGTAGTCATTAGTAGAGTTAATACCTGAAAGTAACAAAGCCGCTAATTTCTATTAATAACACCGCCTGCGCTCAGTTGAAATTATGGCAAGTGATTGATGATGTCTGCTTACAGGATATCTGATGGAGCCTTACACTCACTGTGATTGTCCAAAATATATTACAATTACATCACTCCAGACTAGTCTGAATTAATAATCATGCATTCATTACAAAGAAGTTCAACTCATGTCTACCTTGGTTGGTCACTTCAATCTGTAGCTCCTTATACAGTATATTTCAGCCTGAATTTAAGATTAATGTACTAAATTAATCACATATCCAAGCAGAAATTGGAGATAGAAAAAAGATCTAATGGTTAAGAACACCTTTTAGTGTTTTGATTTTCTTTGGCAAGACGGTCGGTTTGATTCCTACAGCAGTCAGTACGTCCTTCTGCAGCAGACTGGGCATTAACCTGCTCACTGTGTAACAACAGGAACTTCAGCTTAAATAATAAATAAGTGAATAAATATCAAATGAATAACTTAATGTTATATTTAGGGATAGCAAATGCCCAGGGGAAGTTCTTACTCATTTTATTTTTGTAAATTAGAAATATAAATACTTCACATTCATGACATTAGTCTACTGGTGCCAATAAAACATACTGGCTGGACAGAGCAAGTAATGAAAATGCTGGATCCTGCTGCATAGCATAATTTAACCAGGCAGAGTACAAGCATAGCAGGCAGTACTATTGGTAGTCTAATGTACCTGAGCTCCATTCCAATGTGGGTTATACAGTACACTACTCATCCTAGAACAAGGTATCACCATTTTTCACTTCCTTATACAAGGTAATACATACTCATCTCACAACATCTCAGAAGTCTAATTTTGTCTCATAAAAATTATGAAAATACAGGGGAACTGAAAATTTCCTCCCTGCATGATTCATTAGTTTCATTTTGACTTCTTATACAAGTATGAGTTATTTTTAAATCACTTGTTGTTAATGTCAATTTATCACCAATATGTCCAGCAGATAAATCAGCCAAGAAAGAAGTAGGTTACATGAAACACAGCTTCCAGTGAGCAGATCTATGCTTCTGCTCACCATGATCTGTCTGATATTTGCTAATCTAAATTATGAACACACCAAGGGCAATAATGAACATGCCGAGTCTAACTCAAGCTCCAAACAGAAATTCATCAAACAAGCTAGTTACTCTGTCTGGATGAAAGTATTTGAGTAGTGGAGCGGGCATATCGCAATGCTAAGCAATCATAATCCGCACTACACTTGCAAGAAGTTTCATCACCAACATTCCCTCCCTGCTGCAAAAAAGTGGGGGGAAAAAAAACAATATTGATCTTTTTCTGCTTTCCTTCCAGGCATTCCCATTTCCCTGTGTGGCTTAAGCAGCACTTTTGCAGACAAATCCCATATTTGTGTTCCTTTCTGGAGGCTATTAATTGTCCTGAATAGGTGTAACTACTCCCAAGGCACAGCTGTGTTGGCCATACAGAGGTGTTGGTGGCCAGGCTGTACTCTATGCTTTGTAAAGTCTTGCCTCGTGTTTCATCAACCTCACATATCCTCTTCCACCCTCCACCGCCTGCCCATTCTAAGCAACGCCACTGGGTATGAGTTGTACACTTGATTCACCTCTGTGGTATCCAGCCTTATTTTATCTTTGCTACCTCAATGCAAGAGGTGATAAATCTCAAAGCTGATCTCACCACTCCCTGTCTCCATCCACACACCACTGCCAGCTCTGTCGGGCTCTTATATGTGCCCTCATCTGTTCTTGTTACCTGCAGAGAAAGGCAGAGATGGGCATTACGCTTTATTGCAAAGCCAAGCTTCTGATGTAGGGCTGGCCTGTCTGCTAAACACACTTCAATGCCCTGCTCGCATGAACAGAGGTGATGAAATAAGTTGGATATCTGAGCAAGAATGGGCAACTTCTATCTGTTTAGCCCGGCCTATATATGCTCAACAGTTTCCAAGGTGACTTTTCAAATTGCACTGAGATTTTCCATGGATAATTCATTACCTGCCCTCCATAACCATGCACCCTAAGAGGCAGCAAATTTCATCATGTAACGCACAGGGAAACAAGAGCATCTGCCAACCCAAAATAGGAGAACTGTTACACGGTGTTAAATAATGTCAGAAAAAGGCTGTGTCTCTATAGTATTCAGAACAGTAGTCCAAAACAATTATACCGGGCATTTACAGCATGCCACATACACCAAAACACTTGGATTTCCCCCCACATAATACCTAAATTAGGTGTTGTTTTCAACTTCCCATAATTACACGACTCAATTTAAACAGCCACATATGGCAGGCCCCCCCACTGTAACATAGGCATGATATATTGCTTATCGTGCAATTTTTAAATGGATCTGACATCGCTGTTGACACCTAAGCACTTAGTCTGAATGTACTCACACCGTTTGTTGATGTACATCATGACGGCGCTGCAATAAAATGCACATTCTCAGCTGAATGTATATGAGACTATTGATAAATGCATGATGGTCATCACTTGATGCTCATGGCTTTATGACTGACTTGCACGACAGATCAACACCATTTCGACTGAACTGCTTAATAACGGTGGCTTGGTGATAAACATCGACCCAGTCCGCCGTGCAGACCTTTGTCCGGTGGTGCCATATTTCGGGGTGGATTCTGAGAACGTCTAAATACATCATTGTGATGATTCAGCATGATAAAAATACCGCTGCTTGTTTGCTGGCTCTGATCATAAAACAATACTCTGGTTAACTGCCTGGCTGTCATATTAAAGCCGAGAACGGCAGCCTTTGGTTTGACACTGCCACCGGTACACATTAACCAGTGGTTAAATGAATTGTCACATCAGGTGAAACAATTCAATACGAAACGGCGGTTTGGAAGCACTGCAAACAATAAAGAAATAAGAAAATCCGTGCATTTCTTTACAGCTGCACAAAATCACAACACATTGCTCAGACTAATCACATTCCGATGTGACAGAAATGTCAGGAGAAAATATTGCAACCAACCTGATCCCGCTAAACCGCTGCCTCGGCTTGCTCTTGCTCCTTTTCCCAGCGAGGTGATGAAGCAGCAGGTCTGAACAGCAAAACGCGCATGAGTTGACAAACCACCGAGAAGCGGCGGGATACAGTGGACACGAGACGCCTTGGCAAACTATTTATCGCAAAAGCCACCTATTTGCACAGTTCTGACATACCACGACTCTGTCTCCGACCTCAGCGCCTGTTTGTGAAAGTGGCAAATAACTCCCCGCCTACAAAACAAGCAAGCGAGGAAATCCCCGTGCTCAGTCTTCCTACTATAACTGTAGCAACACAGCGGCACGAGCGATTACTCAACTGGGAAAATCACCACGTACGCGCGAAACTGCAGGCTGTCGCCCAACATCAGACCCAGAACCTGAATGACATATTTTATTCGCACCTCATGAACGTGTACTAAATAATTTGATGCCATCTCAGCATAGTAGAAGCCCGACAGTCACTTTACATTGACGACTACACACGTACTTCCGGTGCTAGCTTTCAAAATAAACATCTCACTTGTGAGTAAATGCGTGCTGACCACTTAAGTAACAGCCACACTCTTAGTTTGAAAACCCAATTATGGTGTAAAGCGGGCAAACTCGACGAGGATAGATTAAGAAGCTAGGTATGCTAACCTATGAAGCTAGCAACCAGTTTGTCGGCGGTGAGGCGAAGGCATGCACACTCAGCATAACAACGCCGACTCCGTTTGCTTTACAGACCCACCTGACTTAAAAAAATGATGCTGTCTGAAGTTGTAGCTGTCAAAGTCCTTTTATATGCCAACATACGGACGACCAAGCATTAGAGGCAGAGCTGAATTTCGGTCTGACTAATAGGAGCGCTTCCCAACGCCAGCTCGTACTATCCTTGTTGATTCCTTTCTCTTGTATTGAAGCCAGACGTCATCGTGTTTGGTCACGTGTCTTCATTCATGGAGGATCTTTCCTCAGAAAAAAAAACATCACAACATCACCTATAGTTACACTGTAGCTGCAAATACCCCCTAAATAACTGGGGTAAGTACTGGTGCCATTTATCGTATCTAACATTTATTGGAACAAATAAATCACACACACAAAAGTTTATATATATATTTATAAATAAAAACCTTTGGAAAGTTGTATTGCATCATTAAAATGTGGCATTGAGTCAATTTTGTTAAAGATTTTTTTTTAGCATTTTTTAAGAAATAACAATTTCAAGACCTTGAAAAGAAGAACCACTTGAATTGCTTTATTAGTTTTCTGTTGCTTTTTCAGTTTATGATTTATACTCCATTAATAAGCAATTTTATCGGCAAGATACATCCAAAACTAACTGGTTCATCTAAACCAGAGAGGGTATCTCTGGTCTAAATGAAGTTTCTACTGTGTATTGTTCTTGAGTTGCCGTGTTCACAAGAATGTGTCAAAAGAGTCCCAGAGCATGAAAACAATGTCCCACATACCATGTACCATGATGACCAGACATTACAACATGGTCCAGGGCTTAGTACCTCACTGCATACCACCGGTTCCATTATTAACTAATAAACCTTCAGAAAAACCACTATCAGGGCCACATGAGTTGAGTGCAGTTCAAAGAGTTACCATTCACCAAGACCATTTCAACCACACTATTCAATCCCTCAACTGACCAAGAGAAGTCATGTGATAGCACAAGAATCAAACCTCAGACAGGGAGCCAACAATTACAAATTAAACATTACGAAGGAAATATATTTTATTACAAAATTAAAGTATTGTTCATACAGTTTTTCCAACACATAATGGTTTACACTACTGCATCATCAGTGAAGTCACTTGTCACATGAAATTGTGCAGTTTCTCGAGAAACTGCACAATTTCAAGGTAGATCTACCTTGATCAGTTCTTCTTGGTCCTGGGATTATTGTTTTTGAACATGCTGATCCCACGAGATCTGACTCCCACAGTTCCTGCATTCACTCCTTGCTGCTGCAGCACTTGGTCCAGAGTTGTTTTCTTAATGGCAGCTGGGGAGATTTGCTCTTGGTCGGCCAAAAACTGAAGTTCCCTTTTAAGAGAAGGGCAGGTACACTGAGATATTTTGCAACACTTGCAATGTACATATGTTTCAATAACATAGTATAGTAGCTTAATAATCACCTTATCACTACATTATCAGTAAGCAGAGATAGACATTCAAAAATGATTTGCACATAGCTCCACCTACTGCCTGAATTATGAACTTAAAAAAAAAATCACTCCTTGCTTACCTAATTATGACAATTAACTTAAAAGCATTTCTTGTATGTCACTGTGACAGTAAAAATGATTTGTTAGTTTGTTTGTCCCACACTGTATCTTATCGACCTACCTAGTGCGAACACAGGAGGCCTCTACAGCATTAATCAGGAGGCTGCGGAAACCACCGCTCTCCATGACATGTAGGGCGTGGATGGTGGCGCCCCCTGGTGAACACACATTATCCTTGAGCTGACCAGGGTGCTGCTCTGAGTCCAACAGCATTCGAGAAGCACCCTTGGAGGAAATAAAGACATAACACTGTGAATAGGTTGTACAGTGTCCACCCTGATTTTATATCTTTATCCAGATACTAAATATCCTAACTGTGTCTACAACCAACCAAGACAGAATACATCTGGCAGAACAGTATTAACATTGATTAATTATTCAGTGACTGAGCAAAAAAATTGACTTTAAATAAAATAAAAGTGTGCCAGCGTGAGTGAGTGAGTCAAGAGTGATTAATTTTTGTCTGGATTTAACTGTCAGAATTAAAAACTTCCCCTATCTGAAAAGATAAAACTAAATAAATAAAATCCAGCCATTTTAGGAAACCTACCCAGACCATCAATAAAACAATAAACTGGGAGAAAAAGAAAAAAAACTGTCAACAGAACAAAGTGAGACAACACACATCTGTAACGCATAGATTTGTTTAAAAGAAAAATTACATACCAGCAGGGCTTGGGCTCCAAGACGTACAGCCAGTCTCCTGGGCAGGCCCATTTTCACTCCACCATCAGCAAGAGCATCTACAGCTGTGAACGCCTGCAAGAGCACAATCATCAAAATGATGGACAGCAATCCAACAGAACCCCACCCACCCACACAGTTGCTACAGGTAAAGTATTGGATATTCTATAAATAACTTACATAAGCAGGGCCACTGCCACTCAGGCCAGTAACAGCATCAATCAGGTCCTCTTCCACCTCAGTGCAGTAACCTACACTGGCCATCAGCTGCTCCAGAAGCTTTCCATCCTCCACCTCTGCATAGGTGCCCGTGGCATACACAGTGGCACCCTCACGCACCACCACTGGAGTGTTGGTCATGCAGCGCATTACCTTTGGAGTGTCACGATACTGCATCAGCTTCTGCAAGGGGTAACAATGCACTATTTTATGGACTGCTGTGAAAGTAAAGACAAAACTGAGGTGAAAAGATCATTTGCATTTGCAACTTTAAACAATAAAAGTCACGAGTTTTCAAGCCTGTCTTAAAACATGCATATGAATGCTAAAACAGTTTTGCTTGCTGTTATTATTCCTCAAGTTCATACTGGCCTTTAAAAGTGTAAACCCTGTGGATATTTACACAATATACCTTTATATACCGGATTTTATTAAAATGAAATGCGTCACTGTTTCAATACCAAGCAAATAACCCCTACTTTAGAAGAACATGTGACTGCCTAAGGGTACGCTGAGAACAGATGATAAAAACACAGTTTGAACCTTGTGCTAATATTGTGCCACAGTGTGCCGTAAGGCTGAACTTATTCAAAGCTTTAAGAGCAGGGTTATCATTATGATACATCTACCTGCTCTATACCTAAACTGAATACTGTACATGCACTAATTGTTATAGGTACTGTTTTGTACAATGACTATACTGTATGTGAGAAAAAAAACATTTTGTCAATATCATTCAGTTCTGCTGTTAAAAATCTCTGTTCAGTTAGTAACACAGAAAGACAGAGGGCTATGACTTGCCTTCTCTATTGAGCTAATGGTGACACCTGCTGCACAAGATACAATAAGGTGACGATCTTCAATGTCAGGTCCAATCTCATCCAGTACAAACGGGATGATGTGGGGCTTCACTGCCAGGAAGAGTACATCACTTTTGCTCACTGTCTCTTTGTTGCTTGTGGTGAAATTCACACCCAGTTTCTGTACAAATGACATGCCTTTTAGTATTTCACTTGACAGGGGTAATGGCTGTTGGTATAGCCTTATTGTCTACCCACCCGTAGTCCCTGTACTGTGGGGAGATCTGTGTCTGGAGAACTGGCTGTGATTCTGTGGGTGGCAATCACGCCTGGAAGAGAAGAAATGTCCAGAAATCAAATTTCAGTGTCTGATTGCAATCAACATACATTAACATCACAAGTCAAATCTGAATAATACATACATGGTAAAGTATGATTGAAAACTCACCTGCTGCTGTGAAACCTCTCACCAGAGCGTGGGCCAACTGGCCTGCTCCTATGAAACCCACACTCATTCTACCTGTGTGTGTAAAACAGTAACTTTAATCCCCAGTAATGGTGATCCTTAATGACTGGTGTCCAGCTTGTTGTGCTGCAATAGTAAACAATCCCTTACTTCCTTAATAGTCTAAGCGATGTGACATTTCTGAAACTCAACACGCCGTAGCAGCAGCCATATTGCTAGCAGTAAATATTTTACACAAAAACATTCTTAATAATCTTACCGAGGAGCTCCTAAATTAACCGACTGCCAAACTGGTAAATTAACAAAATTACCTGAAATTATTACACCGTCAACGTGGCCCAGCTGTCTCCTACTGTTTTCCCATCTGCGAAGTTAGGTTTGACTGACAAGCGCGCAAACCAAAGAGCTTGCACGTTTTGTCAGTACGTGACATATTTGACCAATCATCATTGTCGCACAGATATGTGGGGTGGGCTTTGTACACCCGGAAAACCAGTTGCATCAGCTGCGGAAGAACAGTTGATAGGATGTCTGTATTATAATCTACCGGGGAAAAGGTCAATAAGCATGTTAGAAACAGTTTTCCGGGAAAGGAGACAGTTATCCTGACCCAGAAAGCAGTGGGAGGCAGCTTGTAGCCTAATTAACAGCCAGATGTGTGCTTAGCCTACTTTTACAGGGTCCCTGATCAATCCCACAAAACAGTCTAATACTTTTCGGATGCCTTTCTAAAGTTGTGCAGATTTAACGGGTTTATAAATGATAATAGGTATTGAGATGCCACGGTGATTTGACTTAATATGAATGAATGTAGCCTTCACTATTTTAACAATCAACATAAACAATTTCGATTCTGACTTAAACATCACCAATTTAATTAGGATTTCTGTTGCTGTGTTAAAAGTCTTGCCTTCTTAAAGATTAATTAAATATTGGCATACCTGTAACATTTAAGACCTATTTACTTCATGCAAAAAAGACCAACAAAACATACCATTAGAAATTTTATTAAACACTGAACATAGGTTATCAGTAACATAACAAAAGAAGAAATATTACACAACCTCACTGTGCTGAATCCAAATAATCTGTTTGGTGCTGTTGTCAAAGTTATGCCTCAATACATTTAACATTCAGCGGGTAACAGGAAAAGCCTAGTAAATCTGATCATTTGGCTTTACATATATGAGGAGTATAATAAAAACTTTAGAAGAAAATACAGCAAAATGGTTAGAGCCAAAACCTTTTTCAGTGCATACTGTAAACTTAACATACTGTATACTATGCATGTTTATGAAATGTATTTCCATCGTTTTTAATGATTAAATACATTAAATAAATTGTTACATCTACATACGATTTCAGGAGTCTATTTGTCATAACACTGTTCTGATATCACACACAACCCATAACACAGTCTTGTTGTGGAGAAAAGTCATGTTTGATGCTGAGAGGCCATGTGCCGAGCTTGGCTCATCACGGCTTCTGGCAGGGTCTCCCTGTAGGTCACTGCAGATGGACAAAGGCCTTTAGGTCTGTAAGTGTGTGTGGTGTTTTTCCCCCATGAGTAATACTGTCAGGTTTGCTGCTAGGCTCAATACTAGATAAATACTGCTAATAAAAAAATTCACACATACATAACACCATGAATGTATTAATCCAAGGGAATGAGACCTTCACAGACACCTGACCTGTAGAGAATGTTGGATGTTGCGTCAGACCTTTTTCTGTCTTCAAGGTTAAATAGTCTTAAGAGGAATGAATTTCTTAAACAGCAGAGCTGGAGACAAAACGAATCCTCTGAGAGTAAACAAGATCAACAAAATACATGATCAGGTTAACATGGGTGAACACTGCCACCACCAGCTTACTATCCCAGGGACATTCTCCACGTGGGCAGTTCTCAGGTCGAGTAGTGATGCCGTACTTCTTATCAAAGCTGAAGATGGGCCAAATCAGTGCAGTACTCAGGTAGAGGATCACAGCAAAGAAGGTGTAGACAACCACAAACCTGTCAAAGGGGAAGCGCAAGGCAGAGGTCCTTCCAGAAACTGTCAGTATGACCACTATCACAGTGACAGAGAAACAGAGGCTGTACACCACCACACAGTACTGGGTAGCAATGTAGCGATTATACTCATTGTCAACAGCCAGGGCCCCAAAAATGATGCAGGCCATAAAGGTCTGGACCACCTTGAGCAGACCAGACACAGTGGCCATATAGCCCACCACCGCACCTGGTTTGGCTCGAGTTAGAATGACTTCAGTTCCATAGGGGATGCAGCAGACACTGGAGCAAACAGTGACAGCAATACGGTAGCTTTGGACCTCACAGGCCTCATCAGGGCACTCTGTTTGGAGGAAGTAAACAGGGTAGACCACAGAGGCAGTGATGTACATGAGTGTTGCCAGCATGGCAAAGGCCACAGTGAAGTTGTCCCAGGAAATGGGCATGCACGTGTGGAGCCGAGTTATGTCCAAAGTGAACACGACCAGTGTCACAGCAAAGCAGAAGCACCATACAAACATGCAGAATGTTCCATAGGTGGCGCTGTAGCCTGCGCTGTGGGACACAAGGGCCATTATGGTGCAGCCAAGTAACAGCTGGCACATTCGAGCCACACCTAAAGGTGACAACACGGCGTCTTTGTTGAGGTAATGTCCTCCATGAGGATCCATGGTGTGTGAGCAGCTGTTTTTCTTGGGGAGATTCCCGGCTGTCTTGATGTCCTTGCAGCCTACCCTTCTCTTTTTGTCACAGACCTCACCCTTTTCTTGGTTTCCTTTTATAGACGGTCCTTAATTAAAAGTATCTGTAATTTTCCCCTGAGCTTGCTTTGCAATTACAGCGGCTTAGCTTAAGATCAAGTATGATTTATATGCTGTAATATAGATGTTTTTAATAGCAAAGTTCAATTAGTTTGGCCTTAGAATAATATCTTTTTAATCAGCAAGTTGTTTTATGTGAAGCAATTCTCTTTACTTGGTTGTACATCTTTAAATTATGTTTATAGAATTTATTTTTTATAAATCATATGATGCTGGTATCTGTCCTTTTATAGTATCTTCAAAATGTTTTAGAGAATGAGAATATGATCGTGCTCTTACACAAAGCAGTAGTGTATGTCCTCTGAGTTCTTGGTTTTCCCTGGCTTGCTCTTGCTCTCTTGAATCACCAAGTTGTCCAGTGTGTCAAAAGTTCAAAGTGAAGTACGGTCTTGTCCAATAAGCTTTCCTCTGTAAGTCATATCCAGAGATCAATCTTCCAACAGTACCCCTAGTGCCAAACAGGTGGCTTAGTTTCTTGTCCTGTCAATCAAGTTCCATTACTTAATCACTCTGTCCTTGTAATTTCTTCATTATAGGCCCTAAACTGCCCATCAAAATCACTCAAACTGTTGGGTCTGTCTCTTGTTCTTTGTCTCGCTGTTTCCGTCTCCTTCTGCCTCTTGGATTTGGGCTCCCACTCTTTCTTACTCACACAAACACACACCCTCTCTCTCCTCTGTGTGTGTCACTGTGCAGTCAGTGGATTGCTAGGGGTGGCTGTTTAAATGAAAGTTTGCACTGAGCCCAGGGTTACAGGCCTTGCCAGCTCTAAAAATAGGGGGTCTATATTCCACAGAGAGGTGGGAGGCTACATGTGGCAGGCAGTGTGGGAGTCGTATTTCTAGGAAGCACCCAGACAGGCTGAGTCAGAGCTCCTTCAGTAAGAAACTGGCAGCATATAGGTCTAGAGGGATGATTATATACAAGCAATGACAGATTTGAGCTATGCATGTGACAGGGAAGTGGAAGTGGATTAGCAGTTACTTAAAATACTTTAACCTTTTAAAATAGTATGGAGTTATTTTTGATTAATGGTGCACAAGATTTATTACTCTTACTAATTACACAACTCTAACTGGACTGCATATTTATTTTATACATAAGTTTGGAATCAGGCACTGTTATATTTGCTCTCTGAGGAGCACTGATAGGGTAGCACCTTGAGGCTACATTAGCTGCTAATAGGATAACATCTGAACCTCTGACCAAATTGTTGCATTGCATTTTGGGTAATGTAGGTGGTAGATTTTGACAAGGAAGAAGCTTGTGAAGAACTTAAAAAAGTCATTGTCTCTGTTTCTGCTGAGTGCAATGTTAAATCGGTGCAGTAGTGCCAAGTAACTTAAATGGTGTTTAGAGCTAGCACACACCTGGCACAGCAGAAAATGTGGTATACGTAGATCTGCAACAAAATCTGAAGTTGATAATGCTGTGGAAAGACTGCTGTGGTTCAGCAAGTACAGCAGATCCCTTGCTAATCACAGGGTTAGTGGTTCAAAATGTGGCTCCTCCAGACCACATGCCGAAATGACCTTGAGCAAGAAACTGCTCAAGTTGCTCCCAGTTGTTTGGTTAATGCCTTGCAATGATTTGGGAATAGGTGATTGAAATGCACATGGATAAACAACTGCAGTCTGTTTATCACAACAATATTTATGATAAATGGAACAAAGAAATACAGCTGGTAAAAATCATAATATAAGAAAATGACCATTTAAATAGTGTTTTGATGCAGGGCAGGTAGATGATGGGAATTGCAGTTACCAAACAGCAACTTGCTTTAACTAGTAAATATAAGATCTTTGGTGCAGTGAAACTGGAAAATGTATTATCGACTGGGTATTTTAAGTTTGAGCTTATCACTTCATCAGGTCATGTCTTTTTAGGTATAGCTCAGTTTTAGTTATATTAAAAATGCCAACATTTCTAAATTCGTTTTGTTGTTTAATTGTTTTTGTTTTATGCGATTGGCCAGAGTGGCATGGTGGCACAGGTTTGAGCCCCGGCTGACCTGATGCCTTTTTGTGTGGAGTTTGCATGTTCTCCCTGTGCCTGTGTGGGTTCTCTCCAGGTACTCTGGCTTCCTCCCACAGTCCAAAGACATACAGCTTAGGTTGACTGGTGACTCTAAATTCCCTGTAGGAGTGAATGTGTGGTTGTCTGTCTCTAAGTGTCAGCCCTGTGACAGACTGGCGACCTGTCCAGGGTGGACCCTACCTCTCGCTCAGTGTCAGCTGGGATTAGCTCCAGCTTCCCCATGACCCTGTTCAGGATCCCTGGTATAGATAATGGATGGAAGGATGATACTGGCCAGGTTTCTTGAGATTTAAAAAAGTTTTACAAAAGCCTTTGGATTGTCCATGTGTGTACAATAAGCCTCATATCACATAGAGTATACGTATGTGTAAATATTAACACTATACACAGTCCTACTACTGCTACTACTCCTACTATAACTAGTACAAATAACAGCAGTAAAAAGCATCACCACAGTAATAATAACAAGACTGCACAGGAATATTTACCTTGTAGTATATGTAATGTGTCTTTTCTTTTAGGTCTGATACAAACACATGCAATCAACACAAAGAGAAAAAAAACAGCATTATATTTACAATTTACAAAGAATCACTTCTCTGTGAAAATGGCACTTATAAATATGATTTACATAACAAAATAAATATGTAAATTACCAAAGTAGCTTGAGTTTTCTTCTGTTTAAAAAATATGTTACAGAATAAAATTACAATTAGTAATACCTTTTCTTCACTGGTGTGATGTGAAATAGAGGTCCTTAAAAAAACATTATTTATAAAGACATCATTACATACAACATTGTCATTATATTAAAAGTGATCTCTATTATGAAATATAAGAAGAGAGGTACAATAGTTTCAAAGAACTTATACAAATACTCATATATATATATATATTTATATCACAAATTTTGTCTCCCTTTAAATGTTAATTGCATTGATCTGAGGACTACTGAACCACTGAGGTGCCCAGTGGCCTGTGACAAAGAGGTTTACACTAGATGTAATGGCACTGTGGTGTATATATAACTGTTAATAGACCTTAAAAGTATTCCCAGGTCCACTTTAGCACCACAATCAGTTTCAGAGCACGACACGACATCATGACATCTTTGTAGCTGTTGAGGATAAACCACTGTCGGGAATGAGTTACCGCTACAGGGACTTTTACTTATATCGCATTATAGTCACAACAGTAATATAAAGTGTGTAGCATTGTCTGTCTCCCCTTTTCTGACTTTTTTTCTTTTTAGTTGCTTTCATTATAGCTGAGATCAGATATTTGTCTCTTTGTGGCTTTAATTTCAGTAGCCTAACTTTGTGAAGAGCGTGTTAATCCAGATTTGTCTTATACAGTGAGTTGATTCGAGTAGTGCTGGTGTCAGTTGTCTCTCTTTGTTGTTTTTGCCTTTTTTTTTTAAAATTTGCACACAAAATATCCTTCCTGATCCAGTGTTTTTCCCAGCTTATCATGCTCCTCTGTTTCTGGCTTGATGTAGGTTAGCATCCTTATGTCATTGTAGTTTTTTCATTTTTTTTAACAGTGAGTAAAAATAATCTATATGGAAGGATGAAAGTAATATAAGACACAAAACAATATCCTTAAAACTGGATTACATTTGTAATATATTTTTCTTTTACAAAGCAAAAGATAATTTAAATTGAGAGTTGTGCCTTGGGATGGTGTTGCCCCTACTGTTGTCACCAGTACTAAGCTGTGAGTAAAGGGATTGTGGGACAAATCAAACCCCCTTTGTATGACTGAGATTTGGGCTTAAGTAAACAGGTGGTCAGAGGGGAATAAACCACAGGTAGAATGTGTTGTGAAGGTGGATGGGCAGTTGGAGGTATCAGGCAGATGGGAGACTGGCCAGAGAGTCCAGGCAGCCCGGCTTGGGCTTAGCTTGGAGATACTGAGTGTGCATGTCCCTTTAGCTGCCGCTGCTGAGCATGCCCAGTAACTTGCTGGGGTCCATACCCTGCTGCTGGGCCATCTTCTGCACATCAAAGCCCATGTGCATGAGGAACTGAATGACGTTCATCTCCTGTCCTGTGAACTGGTCTCGAATGGTCGGACAGGTGGGGTTGCAGTGTGGCCATGGGCAGCTGTCAATCAAATGCACAGGGCAACCTTTGGGTGGAGCCTTGTTGTTCCTGTTGTCGTGGAGGCTCCGGTCCCAACAGTGCAGTGCTCGGGGCAAGGAGGTGCCTTTCACCTGCACATCAATCCAGTAACTAAAACACAACACAAGAGGGCGCTGTCAGCTCAGAGGTAGAATGTCCCAAGTACAAAGTTTCATGCCCCATAATAATTATAGACTGGAAACAGAGGTGTGAAAATTAAATCATACTCACTTTCTGGTAATAACTTCATGAGAGAGGCATGCTGGAGCGAACATAGCCCTGAAAAGAGAAAAACAAACCAAAACAAGTCAGTCTGAATCCATGCAATAAACCTACCAAAATTCTCTTCCTACAGTAGAGAATAAACCTACGGGACATCTTTGAGTGTGTTCCTCAGCTCTATGCCCAGGTTTTGGATGTAGCGCCACTGGCCTTCCTGCACAGGCTGGCCTGTTAGCTGGATGTTGTCCACTGTCAGCTGGGCCTCATCAAAAAGCCACTGCACCACAAAGACAGGGCCTACACGAGGAGAATGGAAGATTCATATACTGTAAGGTTTTATAAAGAAGCACAATAACATCAGCAGGTATGGTGTCTGCTTTTTACATCATACTGAATGAGAACCCAAACACACTTTTTATTGATGGGAAGACTCTGTATCCAAAGAAACAGTTCCACTCCTCTGCTGCATGGGTCTGCTTGCACCTCTCTGGTACCACTCCTCCCCAATACCTGAAGGACCAGGTTAAAAGTACAAATAAAAATGATGTCCCTATTAGCAACTTGGTGATCGTCTCATCAGATTAAAATATTATTAGTTCTTTTTCACACTCTTGACCTTTAATATATAATGATAACATTGGTTGGCTCCCTTACTTGATGCCTCTCTTGATGGTCTCAGTGGGAGCACAGCCGACAGTGTCCACACAGTCGGTGCAGTGGTACTGCTTGTTGTCCAGGAACCAGCCAGAATCAGACAAACCTCGAACTTGTATCCCAGTGTACCCTAATCCCTCCAGTAGCTCTGCCACACGGTCCACATTCAGCAGAACCCCAGTACCACCAGCACTGCAAACAGGAACATATTAGCACCTATAGAGCAATATGCATAACATGTAGCTTTTGAATTTCTAACCAATTTTTCACACATGAACATACCTGCTTCCTGCTAGTAGGAGGACCTTGGCATTATCCAGACCTTTGTTTAACAGGTCTTTCACGACCTCCTGAATGATCAGTGAGCCCATGAAGGCATAGCCACCTACACACAACACACGAGAGTGGGACTGTTGGATAACACATTATGTAAAGATAAATACATGATTTTGATCATCTAGTCATTTCTTACTTTGATCTGTTTTGGCTGTAGCACCACTCCATACATCGCTGGAGCAGTATGGGATGAACCTGCACAAACAATATAAGATTAAAGCTGCAGCAGACTAAAATTATAGATTAAACATCAATATGCACGCAAACACGGGTCAACTTACACCATGTTGGCATTCCACCAGTGAGGGTTTTCCTCAGGCAGAGGAGACAGGATCCCCGTGCCTACAGAGACAGATCAGCATGTATCATTAACCATCCTGGCACTCCCAGACACATCCTCTTCTTCCTCATCATCATTACCACATGGATTACAGTTATTACACTGAAATGAGAGAGGGAGGTGTCTCCGTTCTTTCTGAAGCGGGCGCCAGGTAGCCGTGCACCACAGCTATATGACCGGCTGTCAGTCTTAATAACACCACAGATGAGTACAGTTACATCTGATCCTTTTAATTACTTATTACGGTGGGAACTGGGTGATTTTTCACTGTGTGAGGATGTCAGGCTTTGGTATGGATGGAGAAACAGCAGTGCTTATGGAAATGCAGTGAATTCCACAGGTTAAACAAGGCCGACCTGTTTTAGTTTGTGGCCATTTGGACGAGCTCATCAGTCTCCTCATGGTCTCATATCGGCTATCACAGTTCTCCTTGTTGAAGCAGTACCAGCCACCTGGACATAGATACATAAACACAGCATGGATATGTTCTTACACAAATTGTGCAAAATTAGGCATCTTTTTTTTAGCTGATGATATGAAATGACATTAGTTAAATTCATCTTTAATACTGACCCTCTAAGAATATCAGCCACCGTCTGCTGCCTCTAGATTCTTTCAGGTAGTATCTGTAAGAGATTAGAAAATATAAAATCACCTCATCCGAGTAGTTGTGTCATTTATTTGAATGAAAATTTTGAAAATATGTGAGAAAAGACTCTAAAAGATCCTAATTTTACAGTATTCTGCCTGTATGACAGTATTTAAACAACAGAGAGAGACGATTCCCAGTTTTGTTATTGTGTAGAGTCTTATATTCAGAGATAAAAATATGAGGTAACCACTGACAATAACACCCTCCCTGTTTCTGTCATCAGTGATGGCATCTAAGCATGAAATAAAAACACATATGACATCATCATTTCTGTCTAAACAATGTTGTTGTGGTTGCTCTTTGTTGATTCCTGTCTCTAAAAGGTGATAGAAAACAGCAAAACAGAAATTCCACCAACGTGACTTCAGCGAGTGCGCAGAAGAAAGTACAGACGTTGTGTGTATATTCTGCACTTAGGAAACTGATCTAGTGATCAAACATGAGATAAACACCATTCTGTCCCCCTATCCTGTTTGTACTGTAGATACCAGTAGATGGTATTCCTCTTGTTTAATGTAGAAAGAATAAGTAATATACCATCAAAGTCTCTTCACTCAGCCCTTATCTTTCCTCAGCAGTGTCCTCACACACAACATGGATAAAAATCATCGCTCTCTCCCATAGTAATGATATAAAACTGTCTGTTGTGCTCAAGATACTGCCCCTTAAATGCACCTTGGGTATGACAAAGTAAATGTTTGTGCAAATTGAACTAAAAACATGTTCATGGGCGGTAGAATATAGGAGTTGCATTGTCAGTCTAGAAAAGGGCAATGCTATTGTGATTCATGCTGCAGGACATGCATCATCATCCTTTTTGGAGCAGGATTTTTTCCCCATGACCCTGTTCAGGATCCCTGGTATAGATAATGGATGGAAGGATGATACTGGCCAGGTTTCTTGAGATTTAAAAAAGTTTTACAAAAGCCTTTGGATTGTCCATGTGTGTACAATAAGCCTCATATCACATAGAGTATACGTATGTGTAAATATTAACACTATACACAGTCCTACTACTGCTACTACTCCTACTATAACTAGTACAAATAACAGCAGTAAAAAGCATCACCACAGTAATAATAACAAGACTGCACAGGAATATTTACCTTGTAGTATATGTAATGTGTCTTTTCTTTTAGGTCTGATACAAACACATGCAATCAACACAAAGAGAAAAAAAACAGCATTATATTTACAATTTACAAAGAATCACTTCTCTGTGAAAATGGCACTTATAAATATGATTTACATAACAAAATAAATATGTAAATTACCAAAGTAGCTTGAGTTTTCTTCTGTTTAAAAAATATGTTACAGAATAAAATTACAATTAGTAATACCTTTTCTTCACTGGTGTGATGTGAAATAGAGGTCCTTAAAAAAACATTATTTATAAAGACATCATTACATACAACATTGTCATTATATTAAAAGTGATCTCTATTATGAAATATAAGAAGAGAGGTACAATAGTTTCAAAGAACTTATACAAATACTCATATATATATATATATTTATATCACAAATTTTGTCTCCCTTTAAATGTTAATTGCATTGATCTGAGGACTACTGAACCACTGAGGTGCCCAGTGGCCTGTGACAAAGAGGTTTACACTAGATGTAATGGCACTGTGGTGTATATATAACTGTTAATAGACCTTAAAAGTATTCCCAGGTCCACTTTAGCACCACAATCAGTTTCAGAGCACGACACGACATCATGACATCTTTGTAGCTGTTGAGGATAAACCACTGTCGGGAATGAGTTACCGCTACAGGGACTTTTACTTATATCGCATTATAGTCACAACAGTAATATAAAGTGTGTAGCATTGTCTGTCTCCCCTTTTCTGACTTTTTTTCTTTTTAGTTGCTTTCATTATAGCTGAGATCAGATATTTGTCTCTTTGTGGCTTTAATTTCAGTAGCCTAACTTTGTGAAGAGCGTGTTAATCCAGATTTGTCTTATACAGTGAGTTGATTCGAGTAGTGCTGGTGTCAGTTGTCTCTCTTTGTTGTTTTTGCCTTTTTTTTTTAAAATTTGCACACAAAATATCCTTCCTGATCCAGTGTTTTTCCCAGCTTATCATGCTCCTCTGTTTCTGGCTTGATGTAGGTTAGCATCCTTATGTCATTGTAGTTTTTTCATTTTTTTTAACAGTGAGTAAAAATAATCTATATGGAAGGATGAAAGTAATATAAGACACAAAACAATATCCTTAAAACTGGATTACATTTGTAATATATTTTTCTTTTACAAAGCAAAAGATAATTTAAATTGAGAGTTGTGCCTTGGGATGGTGTTGCCCCTACTGTTGTCACCAGTACTAAGCTGTGAGTAAAGGGATTGTGGGACAAATCAAACCCCCTTTGTATGACTGAGATTTGGGCTTAAGTAAACAGGTGGTCAGAGGGGAATAAACCACAGGTAGAATGTGTTGTGAAGGTGGATGGGCAGTTGGAGGTATCAGGCAGATGGGAGACTGGCCAGAGAGTCCAGGCAGCCCGGCTGGGGCTTAGCTTGGAGATACTGAGTGTGCATGTCCCTTTAGCTGCCGCTGCTGAGCATGCCCAGTAACTTGCTGGGGTCCATACCCTGCTGCTGGGCCATCTTCTGCACATCAAAGCCCATGTGCATGAGGAACTGAATGACGTTCATCTCCTGTCCTGTGAACTGGTCTCGAATGGTCGGACAGGTGGGGTTGCAGTGTGGCCATGGGCAGCTGTCAATCAAATGCACAGGGCAACCTTTGGGTGGAGCCTTGTTGTTCCTGTTGTCGTGGAGGCTCCGGTCCCAACAGTGCAGTGCTCGGGGCAAGGAGGTGCCTTTCACCTGCACATCAATCCAGTAACTAAAACACAACACAAGAGGGCGCTGTCAGCTCAGAGGTAGAATGTCCCAAGTACAAAGTTTCATGCCCCATAATAATTATAGACTGGAAACAGAGGTGTGAAAATTAAATCATACTCACTTTCTGGTAATAACTTCATGAGAGAGGCATGCTGGAGCGAACATAGCCCTGAAAAGAGAAAAACAAACCAAAACAAGTCAGTCTGAATCCATGCAATAAACCTACCAAAATTCTCTTCCTACAGTAGAGAATAAACCTACGGGACATCTTTGAGTGTGTTCCTCAGCTCTATGCCCAGGTTTTGGATGTAGCGCCACTGGCCTTCCTGCACAGGCTGGCCTGTTAGCTGGATGTTGTCCACTGTCAGCTGGGCCTCATCAAAAAGCCACTGCACCACAAAGACAGGGCCTACACGAGGAGAATGGAAGATTCATATACTGTAAGGTTTTATAAAGAAGCACAATAACATCAGCAGGTATGGTGTCTGCTTTTTACATCATACTGAATGAGAACCCAAACACACTTTTTATTGATGGGAAGACTCTGTATCCAAAGAAACAGTTCCACTCCTCTGCTGCATGGGTCTGCTTGCACCTCTCTGGTACCACTCCTCCCCAATACCTGAAGGACCAGGTTAAAAGTACAAATAAAAATGATGTCCCTATTAGCAACTTGGTGATCGTCTCATCAGATTAAAATATTATTAGTTCTTTTTCACACTCTTGACCTTTAATATATAATGATAACATTGGTTGGCTCCCTTACTTGATGCCTCTCTTGATGGTCTCAGTGGGAGCACAGCCGACAGTGTCCACACAGTCGGTGCAGTGGTACTGCTTGTTGTCCAGGAACCAGCCAGAATCAGACAAACCTCGAACTTGTATCCCAGTGTACCCTAATCCCTCCAGTAGCTCTGCCACACGGTCCACATTCAGCAGAACCCCAGTACCACCAGCACTGCAAACAGGAACATATTAGCACCTATAGAGCAATATGCATAACATGTAGCTTTTGAATTTCTAACCAATTTTTCACACATGAACATACCTGCTTCCTGCTAGTAGGAGGACCTTGGCATTATCCAGACCTTTGTTTAACAGGTCTTTCACGACCTCCTGAATGATCAGTGAGCCCATGAAGGCATAGCCACCTACACACAACACACGAGAGTGGGACTGTTGGATAACACATTATGTAAAGATAAATACATGATTTTGATCATCTAGTCATTTCTTACTTTGATCTGTTTTGGCTGTAGCACCACTCCATACATCACTGGAGCAGTATGGGATGAACCTGCACAAACAATATAAGATTAAAGCTGCAGCAGACTAAAATTATAGATTAAACATCAATATGCACGCAAACACGGGTCAACTTACACCATGTTGGCATTCCACCAGTGAGGGTTTTCCTCAGGCAGAGGAGACAGGATCCCCGTGCCTACAGAGACAGATCAGCATGTATCATTAACCATCCTGGCACTCCCAGACACATCCTCTTCTTCCTCATCATCATTACCACATGGATTACAGTTATTACACTGAAATGAGAGAGGGAGGTGTCTCCGTTCTTTCTGAAGCGGGCGCCAGGTAGCCGTGCACCACAGCTATATGACCGGCTGTCAGTCTTAATAACACCACAGATGAGTACAGTTACATCTGATCCTTTTAATTACTTATTACGGTGGGAACTGGGTGATTTTTCACTGTGTGAGGATGTCAGGCTTTGGTATGGATGGAGAAACAGCAGTGCTTATGGAAATGCAGTGAATTCCACAGGTTAAACAAGGCCGACCTGTTTTAGTTTGTGGCCATTTGGACGAGCTCATCAGTCTCCTCATGGTCTCATATCGGCTATCACAGTTCTCCTTGTTGAAGCAGTACCAGCCACCTGGACATAGATACATAAACACAGCATGGATATGTTCTTACACAAATTGTGCAAAATTAGGCATCTTTTTTTTAGCTGATGATATGAAATGACATTAGTTAAATTCATCTTTAATACTGACCCTCTAAGAATATCAGCCACCGTCTGCTGCCTCTAGATTCTTTCAGGTAGTATCTGTAAGAGATTAGAAAATATAAAATCACCTCATCCGAGTAGTTGTGTCATTTATTTGAATGAAAATTTTGAAAATATGTGAGAAAAGACTCTAAAAGATCCTAATTTTACAGTATTCTGCCTGTATGACAGTATTTAAACAACAGAGAGAGACGATTCCCAGTTTTGTTATTGTGTAGAGTCTTATATTCAGAGATAAAAATATGAGGTAACCACTGACAATAACACCCTCCCTGTTTCTGTCATCAGTGATGGCATCTAAGCATGAAATAAAAACACATATGACATCATCATTTCTGTCTAAACAATGTTGTTGTGGTTGCTCTTTGTTGATTCCTGTCTCTAAAAGGTGATAGAAAACAGCAAAACAGAAATTCCACCAACGTGACTTCAGCGAGTGCGCAGAAGAAAGTACAGACGTTGTGTGTATATTCTGCACTTAGGAAACTGATCTAGTGATCAAACATGAGATAAACACCATTCTGTCCCCCTATCCTGTTTGTACTGTAGATACCAGTAGATGGTATTCCTCTTGTTTAATGTAGAAAGAATAAGTAATATACCATCAAAGTCTCTTCACTCAGCCCTTATCTTTCCTCAGCAGTGTCCTCACACACAACATGGATAAAAATCATCGCTCTCTCCCATAGTAATGATATAAAACTGTCTGTTGTGCTCAAGATACTGCCCCTTAAATGCACCTTGGGTATGACAAAGTAAATGTTTGTGCAAATTGAACTAAAAACATGTTCATGGGCGGTAGAATATAGGAGTTGCATTGTCAGTCTAGAAAAGGGCAATGCTATTGTGATTCATGCTGCAGGACATGCATCATCATCCTTTTTGGAGCAGGATTTTTGTTCAGTGTCAATACCAGGAAAAAGTCATTAGTTTGTCATAACAAATGAATCTCATTAAACATTACTACATGGTGTTTAAAGTACCTTAAGCGGCAGGACCGAGAAGCTCAAGATGCACCTGTGTAACACCAAGATGTGTTTTTTATTTTTTAAACTCATTCAGTATCCACCCACTGTACGATCGAGTAAACAACAAACTTGGCTGAAGCTGCGTTCGTGCAGACAGTGAATCACATTTTGGCTGCAGTTTATGTCGTCTACTATTATTGTGAACCACAGTCAATGATGTAGGCTGAGGACAGAGCATTCTACTTACTACTTCCAAACAACAAAGTGAAGGCGGACTTGGCAAGCTGAACAAGCCCAGAGGGAAAGGCGCTGCTTTAACACACTCACTCTAACAAGTGCAGCTCCAGAAGATGAATCACAAAGTTCCTATCCGGTGCTTTTTTCTTATTTTTATTTTTTAAATTTTGCACCCTTGTTTGACTGTAACTGTGACAGTACCACTTTGGAAAATACTGTTAGTAGTTCATGAATGAACTGGCCATCTGCCAGGTAACTGTCCCCTGCTCCCATCCTCATGCTGCATCTCTAAAGACCTAAGAGCTTTACTGCACAGCTCTCTCTACCAGGCACTTTGAGGTTTAACAGGAATTCGACAGGATACTTAATCCACAAAGGTATTTGTATATCAAAACCCATTTTAGCCAAGTCTACCCATCAGTGAACTGGTCCCAGACAAGTTCATATGTACAACACCAGACAGTCATTAATGCCGCCTGATATGGCACCAGCAACATTAACAGTAAAGCATGTATTAAACTATAATACTGGTAACTGCAAACACTAAAGACTACACAACATATTAAACAATGTTTTTCAGTATGATATTACTACCCAATTTAACTACAGTCCTATCACTGTGGTACTTTAATCTTATGATGCACGATAATATGTCGGCAGGCTGAGACAAGTAAAATATTCTGTCACTGGACATTAAAAGACATTTATGTAAAGACATATGGGTATTAAAAATGATACCTTTTCCAACTGTCTTTTGATTAAACTCAAGTATCAGTAGTGTTTGTATAGAAATGCGTTTAACCCATAGTTTGTCCTTGCAACCAAATGGACCATAAAACAGAGTCTATATAACATTGCTAATGCATTATTCAGTAATTGAGATAGTGTGCATGTCTGATGTCAATATGCTTATCCCTCCATAGTAGCAAACTCATGCAAGCTTTCTTACTGCAAAAAGGATTCCTGATCCATTGACCCCACTGACCAAAGGTTAAAATCTTTTATTAGGCACAAACTCAGAACTACAGACACAACTGACAGAAAAGTGTGTACGTTTTCCTTACCTACAGTTGCCAAGCAGAGAAAACACATTAGCCTATCAAACCGCTGCAAAATCAACTCAACAGTTTGCGCAGTGGTTCCAGTCATCAGAGAGAGTGTGATGGGCGGGGGTCTGAAAACTTAAAGCTGAGTTCTCTGAGCAAATCCTCATTATTAGTTGGAGAAAAGGAAACGAAGCAGCTGTCTGTCTCATCCCGACTGAACTTTATTCTGTCCTTGCTTTGTTTTGAAACTTCTCCCAGTTATCTGATTTGTCTTATGTCTGCAATTTAGCTTTATTTAAAAAAAGGTAATGTTTTAAGAATCGCTTGACCCGTTCTAACAACTTGCAGCAACCAGAACAAATGTAGTCGATCGTGCGCACTTTAGAAATTACAGTAGGGTATATGGAGACTAGCACTGCTGTTCCCAGGTCAGCAGGATGGCCAACAAGACGTGGTGCGCATTGCTGAAGTGCTCTTTAAGCACAGTAACAATTCCTGATAGCTCCACAGCTGGTGTGCTTTGACCAGTTGGTGGTCCAAACACATGGGAATCATTATTTATCACACTGTAATGTTATTCTCAGTTGGTACATACCCCGCAGGACTTCCGTCGTTGCAGGTGACTGATGTATTCTCCAAAAAATTCAGCTTCATGTCGTAGTCCAGCTTCTGCGCTGAACACGGGTACAGGGATTGCGCAAGATTCTTGACTTGTGTCATGAAGTTATCCATGTTTTCCTCCACGGCGGTGAAATCCAAAGGGAAGCTCTCTGTGGTGTCACCCCGATCTGCCCGGTATGTCGGATTAGGCGGTGCCCGTCGTGGTTGTGGGTTACGGCCACCCCGGAACCTCCGTGCGCAAAGACCTCCGGACTGCACCAACACCAGCAGTAGCACTGATGAAACCATTCTGATCGCTGTCATCTTATCCACTGTTAGATGTCCTTCCTCCAAATGCAGCGTCTCGTTAGGGAAACCAAATGTTACTGATGGAGCTGAGAAAGAAACGACTGTTACGCACCGTTTAAAATACACTTGTTCGCTCCCAGAAACGCACACATCTAATTTGAACTGAAATAAAAAGTCCCGTGAGGTGAGAAGCAACCATACGTTGAATTATCTGCATAAATCTTAAACTTGCAAAGAGTGCAGCTATAACTGTTCGCCCATCTATAGCCCAAAGTACAAGCTGCTGGACCAAGCGCACACGCTTGAAAGACAACACTTGTGCCATGCTCTTGTATTTTATTCAAACTTTCCCCCCTTGTGTGTCCGTTCAGCCAATCGCAAGTGCGGGGCAGGACTCGGGGTATCTTCAAGCGTGGCAGACTACTTTTTTAATTTATAGAGGGAAAAAATGTTCCTTTGATCCACAATGTTTTATTTGATGTGGTGGCTTTTATTGGCCTTGAAATGTCCATTTCCCATTCCACCCAAAATTTATGAGGTGAGAATGCACATTTTGTAACACCCAAACCAAAGTGGGGGAAAATAAAACATAATCAAAACTCTTGCACACATCCAACTATTTGGATAAATCATTTTTAACCAGGTTAAATAAGGGAAGTTATTGTTATTATTGCTATTATTTATGATATTTTTAATAGAATATCATCTTCCACCTCACAAATAAACAAACAAACAAAAACATATCTATTACAGTCACTTCCAGTTCAGACTAATTGAGTTGCTTTGTTTAGTTTAAAAGGGACTTGGACACTTGTGTGTGTGTGTGTGTGTGTGTGTGTGTGTGTGTGTTTTAATCTCCAGACTGGGCCTCCTAAGATCAAAGCAACCATCACTCTTTCTCCCCCCTCCTCTCGCCTCCTTCCTCCCACTTCAGTCTCTTCCAAACTTTCCTGGGCTACTGTATATTTTAAGTATTCCTCCTTATGACTGAAGTAGTCTTTCTTCTAACAAACCTATCATTCTAAGGACACATTTATGTTAAAACCTAGACCAAAATAATTATTTATCAAGTTAATACTTTGTGGTGCTGTTTGGGTGGAATTTGTCTTTGAGTGAACTCTTTCTTATCAGATGAAACTGAGACTTGCGCTGTAATTCAGCTTTGTTTTAAGGGACGTTTCTGAAGTCAAATGCAAAACATTATTAACCGAGAGGTATTTCTTCAGACATTAGTGAATCTCATTTGGTGAGCGACAAACAATGAGGGCGTCATTGCTGAAATGGAAAAAAGCAGTTGAATTTTTGGTTTGGCACAAGGGAATTGTGACTTTTTTTAAATAAAGAAAAGTACAGTATATTACTTTAGGAAGAGGTGATAATGTTTGAAAATACTGATATAACCACAGCATGACTGTAAATAGCTTCATGTCCTATTTTGCCATCTATAGCCATGTGCCTAAAGGATGTCAAACTGTTCTGAGCCAGGTAAGATGGATATGAAGTCACCAGCAGGACTGATGGTATGCACTGGGAACTTCAAACAGATGCTGGTATAGATTAAAACATGTGGTAGGGCCCAGGAGGAGAGGCTCTGTCACAGACTGACTCTAGTCACTTTGACCCATACTTCCCTGTTATATCACAGATCATCCTCAAAGATATAACCTCTTAAATCACTCGCAGATGGATACTGAGTTCTGACAACCGCACCACCATGAAGAGATGTCACAGCGGTGTGTGGAAGTGTCTGTGAACCCAATGAGGGAGAAGTGTGTGCTGGGAGAGAGAACATGAAGGTTTCTGACAGAATGAGACTGGAGACAGACTGAAACGGTGGTAAGCTTTGCCAGTGTCGGTGCACAGTGGTTTGTTCTGTACTGAGCACCTTGTTTGAACTCTTTGCCTTTCACTGGCAATTCTCTCTCTCTCTTTTTCTTTACTTCTCATCATCTATATGCAGCATAGACCCAGATTTTACCATGGAAGTTGGAATGGATTCATTTAGGTCATTTGAAAATGACCCAGCTGTTCTGATGGCAGTCCGTCAGAAGTGCCCCCGTAGCCCTGTAGCCCCGTAGCCCCGTAACCCCCATAGCCCTCACCCCAGCTCCAGGCCTCTTGTGAAAGTTAAAGCCTGTCTTTCATCTCCGATCAGTTGCATGTGCCCTCACAGATCCACAGGTTTTACTGCTTAAGTCTGGGCTGGCAGTGTTGGTCATGTGACTGCCTGGCGTTTAGACACATCATACCTCTGTGAGCGCTGTCTGTCTACACGGCTTGCCAGTTCTGCTCACACACCCCCATCGTCCATCTCCCAGTGCCTGTTAGTTCTGATTTGCACGTGCTGTTGTCCAGGGTCCATCCGTGATCATCAAATCCTGCTAGTTGGAACTGTTAGGTCAGGTTACATCAAAGAGATCAGGAGGGATCAGGCTCTTGAAAGGGACAGGCTCTGGCTCACATCATCAGAAACAGGTGAAGGTCCTCGTAGGAAGAACAAAGGAGAGATCACTATCTATAAAACTTTTATATTTCATAGTAGAGTTCTTTTAAATTCCTTTAAGTTTCCACACTGTTCTACATAGAGCACACAAACTACACAGCAGCAACATAAAATGATATCGTTTTATGGACTCGACTGTAGCTCTAAATCCCACGAAGGTCACAACAGCAAAGCTTGATTCTTAGTGGTATTATGTTATAAATTGCTCAAGTGTGGAAATCTGCTAGGAAGGAAAGGAAGCTGGAAATGTACAGAATACGAATGGAGTTACAAATTAGTTGGAAAGCTGTTGAAACCTTCGAACGTTTTGTGTGTGCTGTAGTAATGACTTAGTTCCTCCTATGCTTAACATTTCTTTACTGTACCAGACATGTAATTTGCTGCTTGCTGTAGAGGGAGGTCACTGTACAGCATGTGAAAGAAGAAAACTCATAGTAGCTTTTCAAAAAAAGATATTTAGGTTTTCATAATGATAATGTCATTCACGAGTGGATCTGTCTACAGTGTTAAGGAGCTTTGAAATCTGAGGCTCTCCACCCCAGTGAAAATGTTTTGAGCTTCAGCTTCTGTGTCACCTTAAGGCATATCTCCGGAAGCGGGTCCCCTTAAATTTGTGTTTAAGCTATTGTCTAAAATCCAAAACAAACATGTACAAGGGTCTTTACACTGTCGAGCTCCTTTCATGTACCCTTACCACATGTTCCCGATACTACCCAGAGAACTGGTAAACAACCTTGATCCTGATTTAAGTCAAGAGGTGCCATCTAAGATTTGGATGTAAATAGGGAGCAAGAAAGAGTAAGAAAGATCAGGAGACATCTGTCGAGCAGGCTCTCATTTCGTAAGCGGAGGCTGTCTATTGGTTACAGATGATGCCCTGTTTGATAAAAATTAGCTCTTTCAAGATAGGACGGCTTGCATTAGGGGTCTCTCTGGCACCAAGGGGTAACCAGATAGTTCATCTGACAGGTCAGCTGTTTGTTGTTCATCTTTCATCTGAATGGTGGTTGCAAAATAGCTGCTGTTGCCAGTAAACAATTCTTGTCACATCATTCATACTAAGCAAGATGGATGTTTGCGTCTGTTGTGGTGGGAGTACACGTGTGTGTGCCAGCATGTGCATAGGAATGTGTTGATGTACAGGATGATGAGTGAGGTAGATTTGTCTGTCTTGGAGGTACAAACGCGTGAATGTGCGGCCGTCCTCCCAGGACATTTCCATTCATGCCTTGTGCCTGAATCACCCTTTGCAATGCCCTCTGACAGGTAGCGACAGAAGAGGGTGCAGAGACCAATTACCACTCGAGACCTGCTATTATTATCACCAGAGAGGCGGCAGCACTCCTTCCCCTGCGCCTATTCTCACCGGCACAGACAGAAAGAGAATCAGACCCTTTTGTCTCGGAAATGTTTATTTGAGCCGAAGATTTGCCAAAGGACATAAAAAAGTATTACAGATTATGACAGAAGACCCACAACACATTATTCATTTTCTTTTGCTTAACCTGCTAGTCTCTATGGGGAGATTCTTTTGAAGTCCACACCCTGCTGTAAAACATGGTCATTATTCAATTTTGTGAGAGCTGAAACTGTTTTTGAGCCTGTAGACTTTAAAGAATGTAAGTAGGAAGAGTTCAGTATCACCCTTATTTTGAAAGGATTTCTGTTTTAGTTTGGTTTTAGAAATATTAATAAAAAATACGAAGGAGAAAGTTTTTGGCATCCAACATAAATCAGATGTTCTTGGTGCCAGTTTTTTCAGACAGGGATTAAGACTCCTAGACTGAAGCCAACATTCGCTGGAAATATTCACTGAAAACAACTATAATCTGACTTAATGTGGGAAATTGGCCCATAATGTTGTGAGTACACAATATGTGTTTCAGTTCACTGAACCACTGGGACGTCATTATGCCATGGTATGTGCCTCATTATTTGTTCTAACACCAAGCAGCCGCTTTCTTCGTTTTCTTTTCTTTTCTCATGAAGAAGATGAGGCTATTGTAATCAAAGCAGACAATGATCAGTGCCAGCCTCTTGGCCTGGCCTAGCACCTGCCTTTGATCCTTTGATGTCATATTTCGGTGTATAGTGGGCTGTGGTCCATGCCAAAGAGCACCTATCATTGCCAACTGTCTGACAGGCTGCCTTTCATCAGAATGACATCAGTCTGGTACTTGATTACTTTCCACTGGCTCTTCCAGGCCTGGGGATTTTCTCCCAGGAATCTGAAATCATCATCTCCACTTTTACACCCTTAGTCTGTTAGTATTGTGAAGTATATGCCTTAAGATTTTGTCAAGCCTCATTCTCAAAAAGTTTGCTTATTTTGAAGATTCTTTAATACAGTGTACTTGGTGGTGCTAGTGATACCAGATGGAGCTCAGTAAATATTAACAGGCAACATGAAGGGATGGGAAATAAAAACAACCGTACACACTGGAGTCTTTCCACATTTCCTTTGCCTTGATTCTCACTTCCAAAGGGGAGAAAGCAGTGATAAATTACAAGGTAGAATTTGAAGTGTTTGCTTTCAGAAGAAACCAAGGAAACTGTCATGTGAGGTGGAGAAATAGATGTATATACAAAAGCAATTTTTTTCTGGCTGGCAGTGGTACCTGTGCGCACAATGTTGGCTTCACAGGGCCGCTGTATGTCTTCACCTGTAGGTCAGTAACTCAGATGAGCTTTCCTTACCACATCATACAGACTCTTTCGCGGTTGCTCTTGAGGATCAAGTTGTGTCTGCTGACCCCTGGTCATCCTCTAACTAGAAACTAGATGTTTGAGATTTTCAAAAGAAAGAAAGAAAAACCATTTCAAAGGATTATAGAGTGCATTTATTTATCCTCAGCAGAGGGGATGTAGCAAATGACTGCATATCTTCACGAGACTGAAGCGGGACAGAGTACATAACTCGTGTGGCTTTCAAGTCAGCACTACTCTTTGATGTATTCAGATGCATACAGCGCATATCCTCTTACAAACACTAGTAGTTATAACTGTCCCTGTGCGATACAGTTAGAAACATACACTCAGATGTATTGAAGTTAATTTAACTGAAATAGAGTGCAATCCTATAAAGTCACCTAAGCCATTAGAATCTGGGTGTCTTCTTGCAAATGCTTTTGAAGGCACCTGTGGTTGGCCATTGGAAACATGTATCCCAAATGAGGCAACATATCTGTTTGTGAATATACGGCACCCATCACCCTTTCTCCTGCGGCAGGAAGATGGTGGTCATCTGTGGGAAGAAGAACGTGTTACTCAATCTTGACTCACAAAGAGAGCAAGGAGAGCCATCAACAGAATCCATCATCTTGTTTTTTTGGTGACTAATGAGCAGATTGCTACCAGCACATTTCTCTAGTCTCTGTCTAATTTCAATCTGTTACTAATTATGAATTTGTGGGATTGAGGTCGGTTATGGACACTCCCTAAAAAAAGCAAAAAAGGAAATAAATGTGACCTATATATAGTCAGTATTTGATCTTTAATTGTAGGTCTATAAACTGAGAAAATGTTGGATGGAAATGGAAAACAGAGCTAAATACTAGTCACTACTTCCACTGAGTAATTTTAATAAAAGTGAGGAGTACAAAAACAATTAGGACAAAATGGGAGAATAACATGAAATGCCATTAAAATGAATGGCATCACATCTGGAGGACAGGTGTAGGTATCATTCTCATGAACTTTTTCCCAAATGTACTTGTTTAAGAGCCCACAAACACAGAAGAGAAGCTGCTGTGTATAGCTCTGGATTTGATACAGGAGAGGACTTGAGTCCCAGGGAAACCAAAGTCATGGTTATCCCTCTAAAATGAAAGAAGGGCAGCCAGGTAAGGGAGAGGACTGTAATGTGTCTGAAGCGTAACATGTTCTCTGGCCCTCGCTTTGAAACCAGATGAAGATCGGCTGTGGCCCTGAAGTCATTACACCTTCAAAGGTAATTAACACATGGCTTTTGTTTGGGCCTGATGAGCCCCAGATTATGTAGGTACAGATGGTCAGGGGGGGGGCGGATGACAGATACCAAGAGTAAGGTGTGCTTGGATGCGCTTT
Source organism: Monopterus albus (assembly GCF_001952655.1). Taxonomy (NCBI): domain Eukaryota; kingdom Metazoa; phylum Chordata; class Actinopteri; order Synbranchiformes; family Synbranchidae; genus Monopterus; species Monopterus albus. The sequence goes on from NW_018128131.1 coordinate 80,881, forward strand.
CATGTCAGTGGGAAGTGCTTGACCCCTGGCCCCCTCTTGACCTCAGATCCAGTCTGTCAGTGCCACTTCCTTGAGTTGCCCTGTAAAGATTAACATGTGGACAGAGACTGGGGCCTACGGACCCCTGCAAGATGAGCAAGCGGACCCGGCTGGCATTTCTGCCATGCACCACCTTTTGCCAGTTATGCTAATGTCAGGTTATATAACATCAAAGGCTTGTATAATCTATTTTTACTGATACTTTGTGACTGAAACAGCAAAATCACTTTGTGGTAAGAGTGTGGGAACTGGAGATCAGAAAGGTGCAATGTTTGGCAGCAGAAGCAGGTTTGTTTCTCCGCTGCTTTAATGCTTTGTGCTTCTGTTTCACTTTGTGCAAAAAAAAAAAAAAAGCCACCTGGTGTATTTCTCGAGGTGGTAAAGAGCAGCACTTCCTCATTTTGCCATCAAAGGGAAGAAGGTCTTGCCTTGACCTTGAAGCTACAGAGAGCTGCATATTGCAGACGGGTGTGCCTACATTTGGAGACCACTCAGATGAACCACTTTACCCTTGAACCCTTCTGATCTCTCTCCCAGTACAGATACCAAAGGGGCCATGTGTAGCATCATGTGTAGAAAAGTATTTTGAGTCATCAATCTCATACCCCCATAGTTCTCATCTGTGATCAGTTCTGTTTCATTAAATGAATTTTCAACAGAAGAGTTTCACATTTTAGGTGAGAAGTCACCACCACCACCCTGCACAGCAAAGTACCCTGCCTGTTGGTACGTTCTGCCTACGTGGCAATGGTAGTGTTTTCATCGAACTGTTGGCAAAAAGCAAATATTGTCTTTTCCAAAATGTCAAACTATTCTTTTAGGCTTGCTTTTATTCAGAATCACTCTTTGATCAAGGTGATAAATTAGTTTCAGTGATTGTTAAATAGTACCCTTTCTTCATAACTGGAATGTATCGATGGAATGACGCTTGTCTAGTGTATTTTTGTTGAGTCATTTTGAGCTTTTTATTGTGTGTGACGAACAATTGAAACATCTAGGCTGACTCAAAGAACTGAGTAATATTTAACTTATGGCAGACAACTGTATTAGCCAAACGCATACACCATGATGCTGAAACCACACCATAATCGAGAGCATGTTTGCAGAAGTTTTAAGCTTCAGATAGCAGTAGTAAACTCCACTCCATATGTTGTCAATCACAGTGATCCAGATTCAGATTACATGTGCCACTGCAAGCATCATACACACACACACACACACACACACACATAGAGGTATACACAGTGATCCCTACAGTTTAATATGAATTATCTCAAGCAGACACTTGGATCTGTGGGTCAGCAGTCTGTCTTAGGAGAGTGTTTGATGATGGCATTTTATTGTTCCAGAAGGTCAAGATCTTCAAAGCTCTCCTTCTGTTCTCCACAGGGCACCCGGGCAGCAGCTGTCGGAATACACTCCGCTTTCTGTTTTTATACGAGAGAAGAGGTAGGTCAAGCCCACTCTCACAGAAATGTTTTTACTGGGGGGTAGGCACTCAGTGGACACCATAATATTGTTGTTCTGCCCTTTTGTCCTAGAGTGCGGGAGCGTGTGAATTGCCTCTCCAGGGTTTGACGCGGATCAAATAGCCTTTTTGGCATGATTTAGCAGTATGTTTGTGTGTATGAATCAATGTGTATGTGTGTGAATTGTTACAGAGCAAACAGACCACCACTAGGGTTTTTGATCAAATGTCTTCTTTCTTGTGCTCCTGTAACGCACTGAGCATTTGCACTAAGGCGACGCCAGAGTCTTGTACAGCTGATGTTATTTTGGCAGGTTTACATAGCAGATGATTTGCCCTGATTTGTTAGACCATATCAAAGTGGGTATGAATTTTTCTTGTCGTATTATTGGCCTCTGTAGCATTTGTGGTCAGTGCTGCATTGATTATTTCCAAGAGCCAACATTTTAAAATTTGCTATTTATAAAAATATACCTTAGACATTGATGACTGTATATTGGTACATGGGCACAAGCAAACAAGTGGGGCTCTCTTTTAAAGGATAAGGCTGGCCATTTTCTATATTAATAATATTTTCAGCGATGTCCATACAAAGACTAAAACTAACAATGAATTACCTCTACTCATGGTTAATGATTGTCAGCTGTCAGTCCTGGATTAACTTGTTTTTTTGGCTCTCTGCTTTGTTTACATTCTGCTAGTTCCTCACACTTGGGTCTGGGGTTTGCTAATGAAGAAATATGTCACCCAGTGTATCGGTTTGTTTTGCTGATGCGTTTTGAATTGTTTTTGAACAATAACAGAGCTCTATGGCACAGATGAACAAGCTAATCCAGGACTAACATATTGACAAACATTAACTGTGAGTAGTGGTAAATCATCTCTATGGGGAGTACTGTTAATATAGAAAACAACTGGCCTTGTACTTTAAGGACACTTGACCTGACAAAAACAAAGGCCTGAGAGTCTGTAAAAGCAGATAAGCCACAGTACAACTACAACTACAACCAGCCCACATTTAGTCAGAGCCCTTTAAAAAGACATTATACTGCATATGTTCCTCTTAACATCTTCCAGTACAGAGTGCAGTCAAAGTGGGTCCTCTGGATAAATTATCCTGTAAGAAAAAAGCACAAATATGAACATTTTGGGGTTGAAGCTTTCTTCTACTGCCAACCCAATGACAAGGAAGAGCAAAGATAGACGACAGGCCAAGATGCAGTAGCTCTGATCTGTCATTAAGGGTCGATGGCCCCCCACCAGCTATTTAACTCAAAACCAACAAGGACGCAGTGATAAGATCTGGATAGTGTGACCTGGTGTAGAATAGTTCACACACTGTTTTCCTGACCTCCTACACTTTCCAGCTGACCACCCTGAAATGCTGACTGTGATGCTGCTCCACCAGTACCCTTTCCTCTTGACAGGATGTCCATAAAAGAGTCCATCTTTCCCCCTCCACCTGTTTTCACACTCAGAAAGCTGAAGAGGCTCCTTTTCATGTTGTTGCTATGCATTTGAAGTGTCCAGTTGCTGAATACATATACTCAAGACAGTCTGTGGTTTGTGCCTTTTGGACTTTTTAATGCACCTACAGGTCAAAATGCACCAATTTGTGAGTTGATTTTTCAGCTTTACAGACATGTATCCCACTGAAATAATAATTTCTTTCCACTTAACCTGCTGTAATCCACCTAATTTTTTTCATAACTGCAGCTGTGGTGCTGAAAGTAGCAGTATATCAGTAGTTTGTCACAGCTGTCAGAGAGATGCACGGGGTAAACTCAAATTAAAGTGGTGTGGATAATTCCTACTCTACAATAACAGGGCTGTTTTATGTTTTCCCTGAGAGCACCTAATATTGAAGACAGTCTGTGAACTCAGTTTGCCAAATTTCTTGAATTTGCATTTTCCAACATTCCTCAGGCATTTCGGTTTTTGCACTGCCAAGAAATAACAAAATATGGATTTGATGCAACTAAGACAGGAAGCTGATTCAATTTGTTGTTGCTTTTTCTCTCTGCAAAATCAATGTAAACAGGAAAACACACAACAAACTGCCAGATTTGTAGTGAAGCAACATCAGTGATCTTGCTGAAGAGCAGGACACGGTAGCAGGAAGGGGTTAGTGCACAAACAACATTCTGTCACTTTGATCATTTCCTTCTGGGCTTTCATCTCAGCTCTCTTGAAAGGGCTGATAATGATGTTTAATTGATTATGTAGAATGAACAACCTTGGTTTGTTCTTTTATCGTTCACTCCTCCCTTTTTGTGTGCTCTCCCTAAAAGTTTGTTCTCATGTTGCCCCTTTCTTCTTTTAAAACAAATAAAGATGTCAAATATCAAGCCTGTTCTTGGTTAATAAAAGAAGACCTCAGATATTTTCCATTATGTTTGACATGGTTTTGGGTTTCGCCAGCCAGAGGAATAACAACAGGAATAAAAATACTTTTTTTTTTTTTTTGCTCCATTTCTCTGTTACAGAGGTTAAGCAGACCAAACTTGAATTCTTTGATCGTGTTGACTCTAATTATTCAAAGGTAGTCTTTTTCTCTTCTTTCTCTCTTCAGAGACACAAGTCCTCCTCCCCTTCAGCCCGCCTGTCCCTACACCACACTCCACTGCCTTCTCTTCTTACTGTCCTTTTCCACCCTTCTGATTATGATATCCAGAGTTCCCAGCTAAAACAACAGCCTGTCAGAGGATCACTTTCCTTTGAAGTCGATGTCAGTCAGTTGTGTTTCTGTCTTGGGCCACAGCGCTGACCCCTGACCTGCAGTGATTACTTCCGTGGTGCAGCCAAGCAGAGATAACTGTAAATGCAGGCCTTTGATATCCAGTTGAGAGAAAAAGGCTGAGCCTCAAGAGAAATGCAATGATGCTCAGGCATTGTAGCATGTGTGTGTACAGTACATGCTCACATGCAGATAGACGAGGCACCATATGGTAGAGGTCACGAAAACATGGGCATGACTTTATGGTCAAAGGCCTAACAGGCAGTGTTGTCTTAAATGTATTATTATTATTATTATTATTAATATTATTATGTGATTTAATTTTGGTTAACTCCTCCATGGCTTCTTATTACCTTCAGTAGGTGGTAGGCGGGGCACATTTAGACCATATCATGAGAACACAGGGTAGAGAAGCTGGGATAACAACAGAGGAACTGTAGGTGACACAGTGTAATGGATGGGATTAGGATAGTGTAGAAACCCCACATCCTGTCTCATTTTTACTTGATTTATCAGACAATGTGTAAATGTGTTAATGCACCTTTAACCAGTGACTCTATAAACTCAGTGGCATTTGCTTCACACTTGTCCCAGATATCACTGACCTTTGATGAGCCTTCATGGAGAAATTTGTTATCAGTGCATGCATTTTTTATAACAAGTTCTCCTTTAAGCTCACATTAATATCAGTTTCTGCATAATGAAATGGTGTTATCTGCTTCCACCCACTTTGTCCCTGAGTGAAGGCTACAAGTAATGTCTGATAAGATGGAGAAAAAGAGTTTGCTGCTTTGCTAGTACAAGCCTTTTACTGAGGTCTGTTAGGAAAAATGCATGACGATGATTGAATTTACAGTGAGGCACCAGTCAACACACAATGTACAACAGTGATGGGAGAACACGGTGTGTGTTTTTTTTATTCTGTCAATGATTTTTCCACCTGTAAATGTTTTTTTTTTTAAATAAGTATTTGGTCAGTGTGACAGTCCATTTTCACATGTGTCTAGCTGGCAGGCTTAAAATTATATTCACAAATGCATAGATGGATGGATAATACCCATTCTCACGCATAAAAAATGTAAACAATGCTAAACATTCAAGCAGAACATCCAACTGTCAGAACCAATGTCACAGCTGATTAATGCTTTAAGAATGTTGCCACAAAGCTATTATAATGATGTTTTGTGTAAATCAGCTTGAGGAACAGTTTAAGTCTTCAGAGAACAGCATTAAGAACGTGCCCAACACTCTGACCTCGACATATATAGTCATTACTGTAATGACTGTTGACATGTTCTGCTAAACAGGACCAGAGTCAACCACACTCTTATGTGAGGGACAAATGAAGATGAGCAGATGAGAGTTCCTGATGGGGACTCACTCTTTCTTCATCCTCAGCTATAATTATGGCCTTTCCTTTTTTCCACTCTGTACTCCCCGTAGGCTGTGGTATTTTCTTTTTTTCCAAAATACTAGTATGCTGCTGGACTGAATGTCATGTTCAAGCTCAGAATAGTAAACACAAAGCCTTGTAATTTGCAGAATGCTTTTGTCATCTTTACCTCTAATTTCTCTTTCAGCACAGAGTGACTGCTACATATGAAGAATGGGAATCAAAGGAAGCTGTGGAATGTGTCAGAGTAAAAATGAACATAAAAATGAATGAGGGTAGCTCAGACCACCGGTCTTACTACACTATTTGTGTCATTGCTCTAAATGTAGCACCAAAAATACTCAGTTCACATCATTTTAAAACAAATTTGTCACAGGGTATAGTGAAGTCAAAAGGCAGTACAACATAAAGATGAAATAAAAAGTTAACTTTGCATCGTAAAAAATCTACTTTATATGCACATGAAACCATAATGGCCTGTTAATTGTTACTGCAAGTAAATAAAGCTGATGTCTGGTTGTAAAACCATGTTCTTATATATGTTTGAAAAGATCACATCCACTTCCCTGTTTCACACCAGGCACACAGAATTAATGACAAAATTAGAGAGAGGATCACAGATCACACGTATCTACTAAGCTGTCAAGAATGAAACTTTGCCATGGATTGGTTTTCATTTCCACTTGCTACCACAGCACATGGTTTCCTTCTTGCAGTTTTAAAGATGTATTATTCATTAAACCAGTGTAACTCTAATCAGTGAAATCACTAGGTGTGCAGTTTGTGGTAAAAATGAAGACATGTATCAGCACTACATGGCAAATCCCTGTAACATCTTCCATTGCAGCATGTGCACATTCATACACATTTTAAATTTAGCCCAAGTCTAAGCCCAAGTGTATTATTTGGTGTGTTTCAGCCCTCCACACCACACAGACAACACTGATGAAAAGTTCTTGATAAGTTCTTTTATAATTTCTGAACCTTAAATGTGGGACTTGTGACGCATTTGATTCTGTTTCAAGCATTTGCCTCAGGAGGGAGCTGCAAGTGTTCAGGATTCTGCTCTAATTTGAGCCCCAGCTATTGACTGCAGGCTCTGCCGCCTTTCTGACCTGCTCCTGTTTTCCAATGCTGTTCTTTTCCTCACTGACGTATGCAGCAGCTCTGTTTGTAAAGGGAGAAGCCTGTATGAGCCATGTAAGTCCACATAGCAGTATGTCAGGTCTTCTTGCCTGTCTTCTGTTCTGTCTCTACCTTTTCTGTGATCCTTTTCTGTGCCCTCTCATGACACGTGAGTTGTCATTGCAGCCTGCTGGATGTCTCCCTCCAGGTTGCAGACAATGGTGTCACAGTGTGGATTTGTGCGCACATTGTGAGTGATTCTGTACCTTTGTTGACATTGTCTTTGTTTTCATATTTATCCTGTTGAAGGAAGTGAAGAGTTGACATAATGCGTTCATTTAGCCTACAGGGCAGGGCACCGCTTTCATGTCCTTTCTGTAATTATTTCGATTAGTCATGCGAGAGAGGAGGATTTCGGCAAGATAAACAGCACTGGTTACAAGTTTCCATGGCATATTTATCATTTTAATTTCTTCCTTTTCAGTCCCGGACTAACAGGATGAAAGACACCTAAAAGTCAGGCCTCCATTCATAGAAATGATATTAAGCTGTTATGTTGATTTGTGAGTAGTGCTGTTTTAAAACGAAGGTCTGCTCTTTCTTTCCTCCTTACATTAAACAGCGGCATGTTGTCCTCTGTCTTTGAAATGTAAATAATTTGGCCGCTCCCATGGTAACACCTCCCATGTAAACAGCCTCAGCGCCACCAGCCCTCCACTGACATGAACTTTATTTAGGGGTAGAGTTGAGGGGACTACTCGCAAAGACGTAACTCTGAAAATCCCTTTCATGTCGTGGAAAAGCGATGAACTTCTGTTGTAGTTTATTGCCAGTGTGATTTTTAAAAGCGTCCCCCTGGCTCTTTGAAGTGAGAACGGGTCTGTTTTTCCTCTGCTGTGGTGTCACTGTATCACCGCTTATCTGTTTCTTGTCTCCTATTCCATCGAACAAAATCCTTTCTAAACATCCAAACCTGGTCATACTGAATTAATTCTACCACACACCAACAAATTACACTTTGCAAATCTGGTATCTTGTCCTATATAAGATGCCATTTACTAAAAATGCTTTGTTGGAAACACTACTGTTACTGTTTACTAATATATACTTGAACCTAAGACCAAGCAGTTCAACACTTTGGGAAATATGCTTATTTACTTCCTTGTCAAAGTTATATGAGGACACTGAAACCACTCTCATCATGTAACTCTCCATAAAACAGAACAATTGATCATTTTTACACTTAAGTCTTTGTGTGGATCAAACAAACAAGATATAAAGTGTTAACTGGTGAGTTTTAGAGGGACAGGCAGGTGAATTTTATTACCTTCGGACTGTTTCGCCTCTCTTTCCAGTCACTGTGCTAAGCTAAACCAACCAGTTGCTTGCTCCAGCTACATTTCATTTAAAGACCAGAGAATGCTATTGATCTTCTCATCTATCTCCTGGGAAGTAAATATCAAACTATTTCTGTTCCATGTCTATTAACTGGAAGCCACAAAACTGTTAACTGACCAGACTGTGATCAGAGTATTTTTCCCCTCACTTTTCTCTAATTTAGTCTTGCACACCTTCATGCTACTGAAGCCAGTGCTTCATTATGTTTTCGCAGCCTTTTCTAGGCGAACTCGCGGCGCTGCGGTCACACATGTCAAATTGTCTGTGCCTTTATAATAGTTACTTGAAACAGAAGGTTTTATTTTTCCTCTGAGCATTATTTTTACTGATTCTTGTGTATTTTTACAATGTTATTTCAGGTCCAAGCAGGTTTAAAAATAGTCTGAACATGCTATTCACAGGCATTTATATACCTAACATATAAACATTTTTATTGCTCAATTGTAATTTTGTGGGCAGAAATAAGAAGAAAGACACAATTTTTGATTTCCTTCCAATAAATGTTTGGAATTGTAATAACCTCTGGTACAGACTGCCCTTTACTGTTTCATGTGGCAAGAGGATCCGGGTTGTTCTCTCTCTCTGTGGTTTGTGTGTCCAAGGGCTTACTACTGTTTGAGGTCTTGGTTTGTTTAATGAAGTGGTAATCTGTCTACATAGAGGGTCACCCTTGAATCTTATGTTCACTGTGTCAAGTGGCTCTGTTTAGAAACTTCTTAGTGTCTCTGATTAAAAAGGCTCTTCCTCCCTACCTCACTTGTATTTTAGTGGCGTTGGCTGTTCTTCCTCCTCTGTGATGCTACCACCTCTGGGTTTGTACGCTTTTGACCCATTTCTGACATCGCAACCTATGCTTGTGGCGCCGTTCTGCTGAGGGCCAAATGCAAATTGTATCCTAGCGGGCAGCTGGTACGGGAGTCTACAAAGGCCAAAGGAGCCAGTGTTCTGACTTGGGTGTGTTTGTGCAGCCATTTTTTTAAGGGTGCTGAGGACTTTCCAGCCCCAGGACCATCAGAGAAACAACATCAACATTTGAGTTACAGAGACGGGCACTGAAAACATGATTCACTCTATGGTGTGTTTGAAATGTTAACTAAAGAAAACAAACAGAGCTAATGGTTTTGTATTTAGACATTTTCTTTAGAAGCTTTGAAGTCAGAGCCCGTGTTGCATGTCAGCCCCAGAAAATTATCAAAAGTAACCTGACCACGAATGTAAAGACGCCAAAAAGCTCGACTTCACCTTTAACTATGAGATTTAACATTTTCCTTCATTCCGTGTTTTACCTACAAGCCGGAAAAGTTGTTTCTAACTAACAAGCTTCAGATCATTTGCCAGTTATGTTTTAGCCACTACACTAAATACCTTCTAAGCCAAATTTTTTATAGAGGAACTTTTTACATACTGTATGTGATGATAGAGAGGGTTCAGCGGCCACATTTCCCTTAAGCAAAAACAGAATTGTTCACTATGAAACCTACAATCTCTACAATCAGATTTAGACTTGAAAATAGGTTGTACTTATCCTGACAGTTCACATACATGGCACATACTATATTTTGTTTATTCTAAAGAAGAGCATAACTCTATAAATAATCCAGTCCACTAAGCAAGAATGTGCTTTGCAGCACAGTAATGTTTACTGTGCCCATACCATAATAGGTTTTTGAGCATTCCTTTATTTGTTTCTAGTGTTACTCTACCTATATTTATTGTGTAATTGCCTTATAAATATTCAAATATTCAGATTTCACCAGGGTTGCATGAGAAATTTTTGACCAGTTTTGAAGCCATTGTTAACGTTGTGAAGACTGTTCAGTCCAGCCAACTAGACCCCTGTGTGTGTGTGTGTGTATGGGTGTATGGGCTCGGGGGGCTTATTACTGTTTCTCCCTGGTTGTGGCATGGCCCTGTCTGTTCTGTGGGACATCTGTGGGTTGCGTGATGGGCTTTGTGGAATAGTGCTCTGTTAGTGGAGTTAAACAGGCACAGTCACGAGCTCCGCCAGACGCCATAGGCACAAGTGTCTCTTTGTGGCTTCAAACGCATGCACATACATCAACACACTACAACACAAAATGATACTGATACACAAACATAAAACACTTTCAGTTATAACCTCAGGCAGATATCCTGACAGTTTTTTTTCTACATATAAAATTAACCTAATACTGTGAAAATCATTTCATTGGAGGACCTGTGACACATGTGTTCCCTCAATCCTGCCCAAACTGGCCAAATATCAGAAAGCTGTGAATGCGTTGTCTTGTATCTGCCTGTATTTTTGGTTTTTTTTTTGGTCTGCCACTCCACGTTTGGTACATCCTGACCAACAACAGCACATCAGTTCTGTGTACACCATTTCTGAAAGCCATTCTGCCAAAAGTTTAGTTTTATTTCTAAGGTGTAGCTATTCAAAGCTGTAAATATCTGTCTTTTTATGGTTATTGGTTTATTTAATTTCAAGAGGGAGTGGGTGTCTGTGTGCACAAGTATTTTATGTCCCTCTTTCGCATTTGTCAGAAAGCAAGCCATAATCCTCTCTGGAACTTGGGAACAAAACATCCATTACAACTCTCAGTTGTTGTGATCAAAGCAATGTGTGATCCCACATAAAATGTCTAATTTGGTAGGAGATTAGGTGGTACTGGTAAGTATTGTGTATTAGAATGGTCACTGCACAGTTCCCCTTTTAGTCTGGAGCTGAAACATTGCATTCCCCCCTCTTTTGTGAGACCCTGATAGATTTTTAATGATTTTAAGGGTAGAGGAGGATAATGAAGACCAGAGTGAAAAAGGCCCAGAATGATGTTAAAAAGAGAAAAACTTGGGGAGATCAAACAGGCAGTCTATTGACTTTGATGTTTGTCTCTTTCATTCTGAGATGTGGTGGTTTCAAACATTTTATTAGTCTTCCATCATCTGTTTTTCCTGCAACCTATTTTTCACACTACATTTTTGTGTTTTACAAGCACAAAACAGAAAGTCTTCCTATACGTTTAAATGTGCACATAAAAATGTCCTTTGTCCATCATACACCGCTCACATTGAATTAACAATTATTCCTCCAAATGTAGCCTCTTTAAAATAATTTATATCTCCTTCTTTGTGCAGTAATTTTGATAGGTCAAACCAAAAAGATATCATAAACATCACCTGACTCTACCTCAGTGCTGTGCCAAATAAAATGTGTGCATCACAGGAACAATGCTCCTAGGGATGTTATGTTTTACTCCAGGCTCTGATTTTAGGACCAAACACACACTGAGGTGCCAGAATGTGAGTGTTGGCAGGTGAGTTTAGCCCATCAGAGCCATCAGGCTTTTATGAGATTACATAAAAGTCCGAGAAATAGTGTTTGATCATCGAAGACCAAGCTGCTTTACTGCTGAACACAGCACCT
>NW_018128131.1:92474-130887 GCF_001952655.1 Monopterus albus
TGCTGAACCCAGCACCTCAGCTTAGACCTGATTGAACATCCACTACCCCTTCCTGGGAGAAAGATGAGAATGAAACATGGCCCACAATGCACCTCTTTTATTTTCCTGGTTTTACTACAATAGCTTTAGGTAGAGGTTTGGTGCCAGGCTTTCTAATCCTGTCCAACCACAGAGCCTTCTGCTTTAACTTTATTGTGAGGAAATACTGAGCTAATGTAGAGGAAATCCGTAAGTTGTATCAGGCATCTGCGTACAACAGAAATGAATTAACAGTGCTGTTGTTGGACAAGATGGAAACGTCTGTTTTTCACTTCTGGGCATTATGTTGTGGGATCACACTCTGCCTTTGAACTTACCTGAATGCGGCGGAAATATTTCTCATATGGTAGCGTTGATTAGATCATTGACAGATGATCATGGCATTTATGCTGGTAAATGGCAGTTTGGAGCAGCGTGTAACGAATCACATGTCTAATTCTTAGCACCAGTATAGTGTCACATTTTAACAAAGTGTTAATGGAAGTGTTATTGCATTATGTTCTTTCCCTCCAAATGCTGTTTCTTATAACCCCCTGTGAACACAGTCTGACACGTAACCATAAACAACTGAACAAATTTAAGGTCACAGGGAAAAGCAAGCAGCCTGTGTTGTCATAGGAGCAAATATTTACCCTTAAAGGCTAATGTATTTATATGATAGAGGATTTTAATGGCAAACAAAGGCAATGGAAATGATTTAGTTTATTATATTGCATAATATTTATAATTAAATCTAGGATTTGTAATTGAATATGTGATTAAAAAAATTGTGCCAAAACTGAACACACTAACTGGGTTTGTAAGTATTTTGCCCTGCAGTGAGTGTCCAAAAGATAGGCCTTTGATGAGCAAATGCCTGACAGGGATGGAGACAGATGTGAAAAGACAGAGACCCACTAGAAACCACAGTAGTCAATGGTACGCTTTACAGCAGACAAAACACAGAACAAAGAAAAAATAGGATAAAGGATGTATTTGCTTCAAAGGTCTTACTGTAAGTGTCATTTTCAAAAGGGTTGGGCTGCCCCCGTTCTGTAATTAAGCTCTTCACATTGGGTTTGTCTGGAATTAAAAGGACTATTGCCACTCTTCAACATGGATGTTTTTATATGGTTCTGTTTGTCTGTGGTGAACGATGAAAGGGAGATGCCTTCCTTTGGCTCCTGAAAACTCTTTACAGTGGGAAGCAGTTGAGGAAGAGCCTCTGCAGTGTTTGAACTTGTGTCTCATGCCATCCTTGTCTTCAGCCAGCCAACAGAGGTGGTTTCGTTTTTACTGTGTGCTTGACAATGATGTTTTCTTTTTTCTGTCCATAAACTCTTCCCAGATGATCTCAACAGCAAGGACAATGTGAGAAGTGTCTTCCTGTCTGGAGGTTTTAATGCCTTATCTTCATTCTTGTCTCCACATGGACAGTTTGAAGATGAGATAAAGACTTTATTATCTTGTCAGACGTTTAATGTCACAGCCAGTTAAATAGAGTTCGATGTGTTAATTGAAAGTGCATTTATCTATTACATTGCTGAGGCTAAGGGCATTCATTTACATCCATTTCAGCCTCTCTGATCTACTCTCTGCAGTGGATCATCTCTGACTTTTTACGTCTTATGCTCTTCGAAGCTCATCTTTTCTTTGACATCAGCTCAATGCCCTTTACTCTGGTGAAAACCAAAATGACAATCTTACTCAAGTATCTTGGTAAGTAAGTAAAAATCTGATGACAGTAGTAGAGACTAGTGGACTGTAAAGCATTATCTGTGGTTCCGTGGTTTCTTTCTCAAAGTACAGCTTAGGGGCAGTTCTCAGAGTTCAATCACTGCCCCTGCTCTGCTTCTAAGACTTGTCTTGAAATGACAATGATACACTGACGTCAGACATGGGTGTTTTGCTAAAAAAAAGGCAGAAAAATAATAATTATACAAAGGGATGCTGATTTTTGTGGAACCTCAGATTCATTGGAGCCACTGAGTTAAAACTTTCTTGTTTTTTTTTTGTTTTTGTTGCTCTAGACATGATGTCTTCCTGATGAAGGATAGTCTGCAGCATTTTTCAAAGGCATTTATTATAAGATGTATAATTAATATCAGAAATCAGTCATTTGAAATGACAGCAGAGGACACCCAGGTCTCTTTGAACCTAATAATAATTATCTAAGAATGTAATTATGTAAGAATGTTAACACTCTATTTTTTTAGTATATTACTTGTGTGGTGTAGAAGAGAATTATTTATGTAGAGATACTGCTTGCAAACCAATGATGGTAAGATGATGTCATGGGGTAGGACTGGATAAGTCTGACTTCTTCCTACTCCATTCAAGCATGTACTAGGTATAAGCAAATTGATATGGGATTAGCATTTGTTGGATATGTGTAAAATTATGTGTGTTGACATATCAACTGTCTTTACATGCTTGAAAGAATAAATCAAATCAAATCAATCAAAAAAACCTATTAAATCTCTATGGATGACTTGTGGTCCTTTAATTAGCCAGGACTGAAGAAATTGGGTGGGGTCTGTGTACCCTGCACCCACCACTAGCAATCCCACCAACACACCGGACTAAGAAAAGGAGTGTTGTTCTTGATGCATTAACAGTTTTCTCTTATCTGACCCCAAAATAAAAGCTGACGTCATCCATTGACAGCTGATTTAGCCCTTTTGGGAAGCGCATCCTCAATCAGATAGCCATATTGGCTGGCTCCGAGATGAATCACAACCCTCAACCGGAGTCTGCTGCGATGATGTTTGTACACTTCATGTGGCGTACGTACCCTTCTTCCTATCCCCCCTCCAATTTTTGTATCTCAGGCATTGCTGTGTAGCCACTGAATGCTCATCTAAGCCCTGCCAGTTTTGTTTACCTCTCGCCCTCCCAGTTATGACAGTCAGAGGTCTGTCAGAGAGACAAGAGCTAAATATAGCTTGGGCCTGTCATTATCAGGATCATTTGGGAATAAAGCTATTGTTCGTTGCAGCTTCTTTTCCCCATTATGTGATACGCCAGCAGCCCAAACAATGACATCCAATATGCTGTAGGAGCATGACCTAACTAAAACGTTAAATATCTCTGATGACTTTGGATAAATGAAATAAACCTTACACTTAAAAAAAGATATTTGCTCCTGAGATGCTTCCATCACTCTGAAAATGGAAAAGGACACAATTCCATAAATAAATAAAGTGTGTTGTGCCTTCAGAAGTGCTGGGATTCAAACGCTTCTGTCCTTCTTTCCTGTCTTTTTATTGGTTGTGGTGTAGAGCTTGTGGTGAAAAGCAGAGCATGTGGCCAGTTTCATGTCTCTCTCTGTGGGTGGTCCCACCCGGGTGTTATTGGATAATTTCTAAATATACTTTTGATTACGACTCAATATGGTGCTCTTGTGAGAGACCCAATAGGATCCAGTAGAATTTTTTTTTTTCCTCTGTACAAATGTTTTTGTTCTACCTTGACATTAGGAAGAGTTCAACATTCGATTTAATTGTTGCCAGTTTTAGTTTCATAACTTCTGTGGATTGATCTAAGAGAAAACCTGCTTGATGTCTGGTAGTAGGAGAAAGAAAATAAAGTGCATCCATGTTTGCATTCTTCTTTCAGCTGTTTCATTTGACATGAGGAGAAGTAGAGCATTTGAGTGAGAGGTGATTTACAGAAGTAAACTAATATAGGAGCTTTGGAAAAGATCAGTCTACTGCCACCATATACACAGGTGTTTGTTCTGGATGAGGCAATTATTGGGCAGTGAAATTGAAAGAAAGTGGAGGAATGCATATGCATTATATCTGTATAATACTTCAGCCAAAATGATTTTTACAACTTAGAGTATGGCTCTTGATATTCCCTCTGAGACACATCTAAAGGATTTGCTGGCTGCTTTTGTAATGCATCTATGATTTTCTTGATGTGTTGCGGTGAACAGGTGCATCTGTCCATGCTGAGTTATGCACAAATTTAGTTTGAAGATAAGGCTACACATCTAGGAGATATACATTTGAAGGATGCAGCTGTATAAGTATTTGCATGCTCCCCTGTTTCCAAATCATTTCCACTCTTTGCTCCACCCTCTTCACTGTCCCTTTTGCTTTCTGTGTCCATAAAGGGACAATGGATTAGCCTCTGTGACCTCATCTGTGTTTGATTTTTGCCTACTTGAAATTGGCCATGGGGTTAACATTGAGTCCTTTGATCAGTCCTGCAAGGAATTGGACTTGTTTATCTTGTTTATCTGATGATGGCCCCTTACTGGGGGAGGACATACATTTGGCAGGGGCATGCCTTGATGTGGGCCTTGATAGCTTCAGGACACAGAGAAGAGAGGACCAGGACTCTGTAATGGTCGGAGGTGAAGGAAAGACGATTACAGATGTGGCTTGAGGGCAGCTGAACCATGTCTCTCTCAGCCTCTTTCCTCTAACACTTATCTGACCTCGTACAGATGGCCCCTCATCAGCATCAAAAAGCACAGACATCCAGCATCCTTTCTCTTCTCTTTTCAAACTAAGTGGCTCCTCTCGGCAGCTCTCTGAGACTGACAGTTATTAATCCATGTGCTGACTGCCTTTCTAGTCAGTCTATAAGTGCAGGAAATGGCACATAATCAGCAAGCTTCTCAAATGAGATGTTGCCCTGTTCCCCTGTTCATTGACTTGCTGATGGAGATGTGAGGAAATGGTGTGGGTAGACAGCTAGGCCCCATCCCATCACTTGCTTGGCCCGACCTCAGCCCCCTGAAATGAAAGCTTTCCTCTCCTGCGCCGCAGCTGGACTCCAGGGAGCCTGCAGAGGGCCTGTTTATTTGTGCAACAATGTAATCAGGGGGTCTGTCGTTACAAGAGCTAGCCATTACACCTTCTCTCTCTCCACCAGTGCCATCTTTTCATCAGTTTCTTTCAGCTTCCCTCCCCTTTTTTTACCATCTCTCTTTCACTACCCCTTGTCTTTGCCTTTGAGCCTCATCATTATCCAAATCCTTTTGCTGACCCTTGTTGACCTTTGGGTGTGTTTGATGTCGTCCTGGAAAAAACAGAGAATGAAATAAAGTTGCAAGTTTATTGTTTAAAGGGAAGATGTCCATGATTAGGGTTTTAGAAATAAACTTTCCATCTCTTTACCTAAGAAATTGCTGAGTCCTGTGTGTGTGTGCCCTCGATATACACACATTATGAGGACTGAAACCTGTTAACACACTCACATTGTTACCTGCCTTCCTCATGAGGACCAGAGGCTGGTCCCCACCATGTAAGTCACTGAATTTTAGGGTGTCAACGTTGTTTAAGGTTAGGGTTACGTTTAGGATAAGTCTCAAGGAAATGAATGTAAGTCAATGTAAAGGCCCCATGAGGAATGAAAACACACTTGTGTGTGTGTGTGATAGAGATGGGAGCGACGTCTTGCGAATGTTGCTCTCCACGTCTTAATCTACCAGGACGGGCACTGATGTCGGTCAACACATGCACCCTCTCTCCTGTTCCAGTCAAAGTGAATAATTTCGTCTGTTATGTTGTGGTTTAAATCATGAGATTCCTTCACTTAAAAGCCAAGCATAAGGAAACAAGCTCACACATGTGGCCACAATATTGTTGTTCTTCTGGCCAGAGAAATTCTCTCTGTGGGAAAAGCGGGTGTTATCCCTCCTTTCCTTTCAGCGCTTCCCACCGAAGCATGACCAAACCTGTGAGAGCCTCAAGGTTTTATCCAATGACTTAGAAACATGTCTGTTAAGAAACATGACTTACATCCACACACCAGTTTTATGTAAAGTATTTTCAAAACATTTTCTAGTAGTATTTTATTCCAGAATAAGTCCCTTTTCTAATAGTGGGTTAAAAGGGTAAACAAATTTTTGTTCATGGGATTTTAAATACATTCTTTAATCCTTTAATTTCACATATTCACATTACTTCATAACTTGTGTTTTACTCTGCAAATCTGCCTCATCCAAGTCCCTGCAGAGCTATGATGTCTCTTATTTGCCTGTTTGTCTCCAGAGAGAGACAGGCTGGTGAGCTGGGCTGCTCCAGTCCATGTCAGTCTGCGCAGAAGAAGTATCTTGTTTTTCAGCTGGTGGTTTTCCTAAGCCGCAGTGTTTGATGTGGGCAACCCTTAATCACACAACATGCTTTCTAAACATGGACTACATTCATCTTTGCTCAACTACTTCTGGACTTTTTTTTATTTGCTGCTCCGTCGCTGCTTTTGTTGGGTTATCGTGCAACAGATAGTCGGGAAGACAGTGGCCTTGACAACAGTGAAGTGATTTTGAACATAGCCAATACAGCAAATAGGCTACTGAGAGAAGAGTGAATCTCTAATCCTGGATGGAGCATATGTGCTCATTGTAGTCCCAGTGTCTGCCTTCCACCTCTGTCCACATCACCATCTGATGAGGCGTAGCGCCCCAGATGGAAGCCTACTATTAAGATAGAGATGCTGCGCTCTTTGAGGCTGAAGAGTTTTAATTATAAGCTGTGGGTCCGATGTAGTTGTGTTTCCTCCATCTAGCTGAATAGAGGGTTTTGCTCAGCAGCACGGGCTGGAGGCCCGGTGCCAGGCTCTGCAGTCAGTGTGTCACTGGCGGTTATGAGACAAGGCATGCAGCCACACCGAGAGTGACTCTACAGGAGTCCCATATGGGGCGTGAGATGAAAAGCTTTTATCTCCTCCTGGCTCCCTCCTTCCCACCATCCCCTTCTTCTCAAAGTTCTGACTGGCAGGGCAGTAGGTGGAGGATAGAACTAGAAAAACCAGAATGGTTGTTAACATATCAGCCCTTGTTGAAGCTTCAAGGGCATCCAGTGAGATCAAAGCAAAGCATTCAATCCAAAAGCGTGACATTGTCTTGTACAACAATCCATCTAGTCTCCAATTCAGCTGTCACTGAATGAGGAAGTGGTCATGAACGGGAATGGAAGGCATTTCACTGTCCCCTAATGGGCTTTGATGGTCCCGCACAAAGAAAGTGTCATAATGGTCTCATACAAAGTCTAATGTCGTCTTCTCATTTGTTTATTGTCGCTATTAAACCAAGAAGGACTCAGCCCACACCTCTGTGTATTCAGTAAATGATGATGAATGTCTGACAAATGACTGCTACTGAGCAACTTAGGGTTTCTTTCTTTCTGTCTTTCTTTCTTTGCCCTCTCCCGGTTTCTTTATTTCCTCCTGTACATAGTGGCTCTTTTTCCTTGGCTCTCCGGGGTGCAGCTGTGAAGCTCCCCCATCCCCTCTGGGACCTCTTTATTTTTCAGTTTTTTTTTGTTTTTCAGACACTCTGCATTTACACCCAGCAGCCCTTTGATGTTGTTGCCTGGGTGCTGGTGGACAAAAGAGCCTCCATCAGCTGGACTTAAGGATGGGGTGCAGGGGGTTGGATGGGGGGAAAGGAGAAAGGGATGAATAAAGAATCAAAGTAACTGGAATGGGGTTTGGAGGCGGAGGACTCCATGTGAAACTGTGAACCATGTACCCCTCTTAAATATGGGCCAGGAGTTCACAGTTGTCATTGCTTTTTGTTTTTTGGCTCTGCTCTCCTTTGTGTCATATGTCATTGTCTCCATATGTCTATTTGTGGCTGCGCTTGTTCATGCCTTCTTTTGGCACTGTATGTTCTCATTCTTTGCCAATGGGGCAAAAACATCTTACTCTTTCCAGTCAGAGTGATGTGAAAGACCACCAGCCGCTGTTGGACCTAGTAAAAGTTTCTTCATTCTGTGTGATGACCACAACTGCCGGGCTTTTCCAGTATGACAATACCATGCTGCTCACGGGGCACCTTGGCAATCTTTCCAACTCTGTGCTTTCTGCCCACCTAGCCATGCACAACATGGGCTACTGATGCCTCTGCAGGCCCTCACACCCTCACGGTGGGGGAGAGACAGTCTGTGCTCCCTCAGCCCGTCAAATCCCCACAGGACCACTCTGGTCCACTGGAGGTGAATTCAGGGAGCAGCCTTTGGTGGTGCCGACACAGCAGCCCTCTTTCACCGAGGGCCTCATTAAACCTGACAACATCCCCTCAGCCTGGGCTTTATTGTTCAGCCAGCTTAATGCTAAATGGCAATTAAAAGCATCACCAAGGCGCAGGTATTAAATGCCTCTGAGGAACACAAAGACTTTGCAAGATAAAAATGACAGCTAAATGGAAATTGAAAGTTCTGTTTGCCATTGGTGGAAAGATACACTTTGTATAAGCTAGGTCACCCTATGTAACCTTTATTCAGAATTTGAATGTGCAATATAACAGCAGTAAAGCTGTAATATTAGCACCCGATTCTCCGGCTTCTCTCAGCTTTAAATTGAGTTTCAGCTTATTGTTTAGACGTCCATCTGCAACCTGTCACTCTTATATTCTCATAGTGTCATTTTCAGCCACATCAGAGGGGAAAAAGCTCTAAAAATCCACTACCTGCCCGGCACCCAACAGCAGACAGACATACAGTAGTTGAGACTAGCCCGAACGCTGAGCAGCTAAAGAGGCAGATCATTTCCTCAGGAGTTGGTAAATACCTAAACCGCAGCTAAACAAGGATGAATACTGGGCAGTGACCAGAAACATGACACAAAAAGAATAATAATTTTGCTCCATAACTGTGTAGTGTAGTGTGTGGAAGTGTAAATGAAGAACTAACGGTTAACATTATAAAATTAAAAGGTGGTGTGTTCACAACTTGTTTCTGCTGCCCCCAAATGGCCAAAACAGTAACATACTCCATTTTTGTTGTAGTTTTAAAGTCTTGAGATCATTAAGGGATGTTTTCAGGAATCATTGTAGACTGGTCTGTGATGCTCTAACTGAAAAAAATGAACTAGAACAAAGAGCTGCACTTGTTAGACCTTATGTTTTTGTTTTTCATGTTTACAAGGTGGAAAATTCAGGTAATGTGGTCAAACAGATCACAGCAGTTCTGTTGCCAGGTTGGTTCCCACCATTATAAGCAGATCAAACACAACATGTTTCCTCATATACAGTCATCAGAGTCTGTTTAGATCTCGTACTCGCCAGGCCCACTCCTCTACGGTTTGCTCGTGGACATACATCTTCACGTTTTATTTATTTGCTTGTGTGCAGTCATGAAACAAGCAGAGAGTAAAGAGCATGGGCTCCACATGCCGGAGGGACCTTGCTTTGTAAACCACCAGACTCGGGTTGGCAAATGGATCCAACTGGGAATGGTCATAGCACAGATGAATGAAAACTTTGTAAACAGCCTGTGAACCATCAATATGTACTTCAGCCAGGTGGAGGGATGCAACTGTAACATCTGTCCAACCAGCTCCACTGGAGAGTGATTAGGCCATATGTTTAAGCAGCACAGGAAACAGACCCATAGCTCATCTTATTGCAGACATGTTTTACACAGCTGGCTTGAAATGACAATAAGAGATTTCAAGAAAAGACAAGGCTCTGGCTGCCTGGGCAGTATTTGGTAGCCGTGTTGTCAAAGCATGCTCCTCTGTGAATCCTGTCCAGCAGATTTTATCACCAGTTTTTGAGTCAGACAAAGTGCAGAACGTGAAGACAGTTTGCTAAGATTTCACCCTCTCTCAAGACTTCAAACACTTAGTGAAATAACAAAAGGAAGTCTGGCAATCAAACATGGCCGTGTTTGTCTGTCTCTATCATTACCACATTTTGAGGTTTTCCCATTTCAGAAATCATGTCCGTAGCCTTATAAGACAGACTTAAGTAGTTTATTCAGCTGTGGCTGAACAAGCTCTGCTTCCCCTCTCGGCATCACAGATGCAGCGAAGAATAAAATTGTTCTGATGGCTGTGTTTTTACATTGTTGCCGAGCATCTGACCTTCCTTCTCATATTGTGACAATATTTCTCCAGCTAAGGAAGATGAATGAAGGGGATGTGGCTGCCGTCAGCAGATATGATGGTTTATAACCTCAAAAGAAGAGTGTGCATGTCACATCCTGTCCTCTTTGTGCTTTCTCCACACCCGATACCCATTCATGAAATAACCTGCAGAAACCTTTCCCATGACAGGAGTCGTAGAAAAAATGTACCTGCTATTGCACCTGAAAAGTCTCTGCCTGTTCGTTCATGGCAGTTTTAAAAACAACACTTTAAATATAGCTGTATAGAAGAAAAAAATATAAACACCACTGTTACAGAATATGTGATGATATTCTTACCCTTTAAATGTCTATGTAATTTTGTTTTGTTACAGTATTGACTCATACAATTTAAAATACTAAACAAAATGTGATGGCTTGGTGCCTTTCTCAGTTTCATAATTTTATAAATTGATAATTTAGGTTTTTCACATTTGGTTACTCCAATACGTGACAAGCTTTAAGGTGACTAAATAGTTAATTGTATAACTTGGAAAAAAAAATCACTGTGTCCGTCAACAACGAAGTGAAATATGGCTCCCAAAGATGATGAAGTAAAAGCATTCTTTCAAATGATTTTTGTTCAGTGGTTTCTTTTGTAGTTGATACATTTCATATCATCACCCTGAACTATGTCCCTGCTGAAAGCTTTTTTCTTTTGGAAAGCTCTTCATCCAGCCCAGAAAATAGAAACCAGCAGCTCACTTTAGAGACTAATCAAAAGCACATTTCAGTAGACTTGTCACTCTGACTCCTGCTACACGTTTCAGTTCAGTTATAATGTAATGTTTAGGTGTCAGATGGGGGGGGGGGGTACAGTGGAGTATACTGTACAGTTAGCATGGATACAAAGATGATATAATCAGTGCCGGCAATCTGGGACACCTCACATAGTGAAACCGCCGGAGTCAGTAACTTTTAGGATTTGTAAACGTTTGTTTGTCAGGCAGCAATTGTAAGTCAGCTATGTCCTCACTCCCACACATTTCCACAGCCCAGTGATCCGGGTTCCTGTGCCAGGGGTGGTAGCTCCCTGGTGCTATTAGTGAACAAGATCAGTGCTGGATGGAAGGAAATGGAAGAGGACCGAAGGACACCTGGCCTTTTCTCTTTGGGCACTCAGACATGTCTCAGCTGTGCCTCTTGGCAGAGTCAGGATACAGGATATTATCCTCTCACTGATGTGCATCCCTGTGGCTCCTATGTAGTGCATCAGTGCCACAACTAACAACACCTTTATTTCTGGGTCACTTAGTGCCCTAACAAGAATTTGATTTGGAGCATGCTGACAAAAAAAGAGCTATGTTGAAAACTTTGCTCTTTTGTTGGATAATATCACCAGATTACGACTGACTGAAAACCTTCAGAGGGAGAGAAAGTCGAGGGAAAAAGTTAGAAAAGGTGAATGAGAAAGGAGGGCAACTGAGAAACCAAAAAAGCCTCTGCACAGTAAGTCAAATTCAAAGGAGTCTGTCTGCTTTATTTGCCTGCTACATCTCTGTATCTCTCTGTCTCAGTGTGTTGTTAGATGTGTGTTTCATCACAGGGTGAGCGGTTTGAGAGGTTTTAGAACATGCCGGTGTTTTGTTTTATGTACAGAAAAGTAAGAGCGCCAGTGGCCCCTCTGAAGCCCTTTCAAATTTATTGTTGTTTTTCCAGGAGAGTCGTTTTTAAAATTACAGCTCATTGTGAGTGGATCTGCTTCTTTTGCTGTTTTTGGAGAGGACTTACATTCTGCGTCTGGAGAAAGCATGAATCCTTTTCACCACTCTGTCAGATGAAGATAGAACAATTATGAGAGAGTGGAGCAATGTACCTCCCTTCAAAGGTTAGAGGTCATCTTGTGTTGGCAGCCACTTCTTCTATATTCCACTTTGTTAGAAATTCTCATTAAAAGAAAAAAATAATCCTGTGATTCAAATAAGTGTTTTAGGGCCAAGTGTCCCCCACAGCAGCAAACATACATCATCCAGGTTCCAGTTGTGTGATGTGGCATTAAAACCAACATGTTTTCAGCAGCTCTGATTTATTTCCAGTCTGTCGTGAAGACAGGCTGGGAAATCGCCTCTCCCAGTCACCCTTTTGCCATGCCAGAGAAACAAAGAGAGCCACAGTTGCTTCCTCCATTTCTCTTGCTCTCTGAGAGAAAAGGAGTCACGTCGCAATGTAGCACTCTGCTGTGTCTCCTATATACGCCCCGACGTTCCACCTTCCCTCTACCACTACAGAACTAAAAATGTGAAGAAACAAGTGCACCTTCAAAATCTGAGGGTGAGCTAGAGCATTGGTGCAAGATCTTGAAATAAAATATTCAGAGCCAATGGTCAAATAAATGAGGACAGACCAAATTTCACAACAGAGTTTATGGTTCAGGATTGGTCTGAAGTAATTTGCTGCTGATATATTCACAATGAAAATTTTAACTTACTGATGTGTTCACTATCTTAGTTTAGTGTGACAGCACACTGACATTTTCTTATTAACACTAAACATAGCAGCGGCTTGTGGGAATGTCAGTTTTAAAAGTGTTTGGTCATAAATGACAGTTATTGACAAACTGAAATAAAACTGATGAAATGTTAAGAGATCACCCAAGTTTTAAGAATTAATCCTCTTAGGGACATGAAGTTTGAACTAAATGTCTTAGCAATTCATCCAATTGTTTTTGTCATTCAAAAGTCATGGTGCTACGAACCTCATGGTGATGCAGGGGAGGATGTATAACTCATCCTCTGGGGAGCTGTACAAAGTGATTCAACAATCCATCTGTTACCTACCCACCAACAAACAGCCTGACCGACCAGCACTGCCATCCATACAGCCAAGCATGTCTCTATTGTGAATAAAAATAAACCACCATAACAGTAGGCATGGATCAGTGTGACCAATTAAAATGGAAGTGGTGAGTCCTGTACCTGAAACAGAGAATGAGGCAATCTCTTTGCTATGAACCTGTACCACAAGGGATCACAGCTCATGTTTGTACAACACAACAGACAGGAAGCTGTTAAAGACAAGGACCAAAACTGCATCCTGACCTCTGACCCCTCCGTCCTGACCTCTCCTGCAATCTGACATGAGCCCTTGTCTACATGAAAGCTGTCCTATTGACTCACAAGCGCTAATTTAAAGTTCCGGTGCCCCTGTGAGGAAAGACAGTCAACATGCTGGCCTCTGAACTTGTGAAGACAACTTTAGATAGATTTGTCTGACCCAATACAAAATATGGGAAAGTAGTATGAAATCTTGTTTATAGTGTCTTCCTTCAGGCTTGAGATTTTTGAGAGACAAAGCTGGGCCTCAGACTCAGCCTGATGGTTTGATCTTGTCCACACTATGAATATTGGCCCATCTCTGAAGGCTTCACATCTCTGCTGATGAAGTTCTTTAACAAGTCTAACAAACTTCAACCTCACACTGTGCCACCTGCCACCAGCTAAAGAGATTTCATTCATTACTTGCTTCTTTTTAAACATTATCAATTATGTGAATGCATGACCTTCAGGTTCACAGCTTCTCTACATGTGACTGACATACAGTATCTTGTGAGGTTAACTACTGGAGTATTTTTATATCACTGCTTTTGATGGGACCTAAAAATAGACTGCTCAGCTCATTTGGGATGCGAGTTCACCTCGGCCAACACACACCACTTTTGACATCACCACTGCTTTATTTTTAGAAGCTTCCAAAATTAATTGAATGGTCTTGTTTTGCTGAATTTGTGCAGTGTTACATAAGGGGATTACTTTGTTTTTGCCTGCGCCCTGACCATGTAGGCCACCACTCAAAGAAGGGAGGTGGAGACAAAGAGTAGAGGGGACTTGTAGTGAAAGGGGAGGGTAATATAGTTAAGGTAGCAGTCTAGGGCACAGGGCTCCAGAAATAGCCCAGCTGTGGGCCTAATTGAACATCTCTCTTGCTCCCTGTTTCCCTCTTCAGCTGCATGCTAAGGTCTTTGACCTTATCATCCACCTCACTGGTTCCGGAAGAATCCTTTCCACTCCCTGCAGCTACCAAAGTCCCAGACGACACACAGATCACAGCAGCAGACCATCTCCAGCCTCAGACTAACAGCCAAGCACCACAACTAGCTAGGAGTGATCCCAGCAGAGCGCCCAAGTGGCTCAAACTGCCAGGTATGTCCTAATCATCCCCATCATGAGCCCTTTGGCTCCTTAACGAAAGCTTAGCTTGTAGACCCCAGGCCCCGGTAGAGGCCCAGGGCCTCCAGGAAACCTGCCTGTCACAGCAGTATATACAGTCAACAGAGATACTGCCTCAGTGTTTGCATTCTCTCCATACATGGAAAATGTCTGTAAAATGCATATGCACCAAACACTTACACCTGTGTTTTGTCTGTGTTTTGTTGACAGTGCTGTAAATGTTTGTAACTTTTCAAGCATGTGTTGTGTGTGAAGCATCTAAAAAGAATGCACTTGCTCTGTGTCCTCTGCAGTATTCTCCATGGTTAGAAAGCTCCATGCCCATGAGGGGGCCACAAGGGCCTCTTTTCTCCTGAGCACTAATGCATCACAGCCCCAGATCAAGCACAACATGCATGCAAGCACATACATGCACACAAACATCTAATAATAGGTGCACACAATCATATATTTATTATATAAAAACTCATTAAAAATGTGCAACTAAAATTATGGGATAAAATGGCACGTATGGATAATGACACCTGTAGCTTCAGATTCAGAAAAGTATAAGGTCTGTCAGTAAAAACAGTAACATCTTGCAGCATTAACAAATGCAAATGATGTATATGGTACAATAAATGTAGTTATTCAAAAATTCAGGGTAAAAGTCAATGTTTTATGCATGCTATATGCACCGGTGGAAGAAGTACTCAGATCCCTTACTTGAGTAAAAGTAAGAATACAACAGTGTAAAAACACTACATGTGTAAAAGTACAAAGTATTAGCACCAATAAATATTTAAAGTACTGAAAGCAAAAGTACTAATTGTGCAGAATGGCATATTTAACATGAATGTAAATCATATTATTGGATTATAATTACTGATGCATTGTGTACATCACATTTAATGTTGCAACCATAAAGAGGGAGCTAGTTTTATGATATTAACATGAATGACTGCTGGGTAGCTTGTGAATTTTCCACCAGAGATCAATAAAATTTGATTATTATACTGTGTATTATACTTTTGTCTTGTTTGTGATGCAAACTGCCAATGCTGAGATTTTTCACATAAAACCGTACAGACATACTGATAAAAATTCAACTCGATGTACAACTGAAAAATAAAGAATCGCCCTTGGAGTCACTGGCCCTTCTCTAAAATCAGTATTGATGGCTATAATCAGACAGATATGTTCAAGCTGTGATGAGGGCCTTATCCCATGTGCAGCAATATCCAAAGACCAGCCAGAACGCTGGAGACAGATCGGTCCCTGTCTCCTAGAAAAGGCTTTGCACTCCAGAGATTCTCCAAAGCACTGGGGCCAGCTGTCGACACTCCCCGACTTTAATGTATGATCAAAAAAAAAAAAAGAAGCTTTAACTCATTACTCTCTTCAACACCCCTCCCAATTCTTGTCCTAACTGCTTTCATATGTTTTATAATACAGCCTTCATATCCACTAAGGTACATAAAGAGAACAGTTGTACAGTACTGAACTTCTTTGCCAATAAAAGACCTTACCCATGAGAAATCCAAGAAAATAAGATTTTATTTCAAGGGCTAACAGTTGGAATATAATATATAATGGCTATATACTAGAATGGTTAAACACCACAACGGCTATATAAAAAATATACCTTTTTTCCAATTTGTATTTTACTATGCTAATAAGAATATATTGTGTTAAACAACTAAACATCACTCAGTCAAACCAAGCTTCTTGCGAAGGCTTGCTGTGGAATACTCCTGGGAAACACAAATCCAGCCTGGGCTTTACAAAAAAAGGTGCTAGGTCAAATTCCAGGTGCCGCATCCTTGAGCACCTAGCTGAGCCTGGACTCTTTTGACTCTAGCCTCTAGTTGTTTCCAGGTGTACATGAGCAGCATTTGTAAGTGTAGTGAGTCATCCTGAGAGCCACACAAATAAACAGCGTGAGGTGTTGTACAGCTATGCTGACTCACAGTGAAGACACGCTGGTCAAATACACCACTAGTGGAAAATCATCAGAGCCACTTGTGTTAGAAAACCCCACTTCACCCCCACCTTCGCAACTTCCCCCTCTGCTGTGATGAAAGGAGAGACAGCACCTCTGCTACTCGCCTCTTTTGTTTATTTACCTTCAAAATTACACCCTGCTCTTCTTGGACCATGTTCCAATGTGTTTTGTTATGTTTTCTTTCAAACAGAATATCTATGCGTGTGGTCTCTGGCCATGTTTGGCTAACACATGCACACATTCATGCACGCACACTCCCATTCAACTTTCCCTCTGTGCCAGAGGTCCCCTTTGCCACCCCCCCCCACCTCTAACTAAACATCTCAGGACAGCAAAAGGGAACTTCAAAGTGGCCGGAGGGGGTACTCCTTTTTTCCTGGCATTTGTCATCATCTAAGAGACTGGCTGCTCCCCTTATTACTCTAATTGCTTCCAACTGCTCCAAGAGGCTTTGATGAAGGGCGCCGTGGAGCATGCTGGAAGCACCTGTTGTTGCACAGTGGAGCACAGGTGGGCCTTATTGGTGGTGGCACGGAGGTGTGTGGACAGCACTGTAGCTCTCTACTTAAAATCACACAACTCAAACAAATACAAAATGAGAATTTTAATGTGATCTCAGAGTTAAGTGAGTATGAAATGTCAGTTATACAGAAAAAAAAATGAAACCATCAGTTAAACTAAATTTGTAGCCGTAAGACTGAAGCAGGGACACGCAGGCAGCACTCTGCCTCCATCTTGTGGCATCACTGTGCTAGAAGTCCAGCAGCTGCATTAGAAAAACAGATGGACAGTGAGATTTTTATTGGAATTAAACCTGTGTACAACAATGATATCCGAGACTCGTCCATCTGATATTTTATCGATATTAGCAGTTTGAGCCAGTCCAGAGTTCAGGGAAATGGATTTCAGTTATTTGATTCCGGTTCTGATTTGTAAAGACCCTGAATCCTAACTCAGATACAAGAAGATTCAGTCAATAATCAGTGACCCCGCTGAAAGCCCTATATTTGATTTGTTCTTATGATGAGCTGTAATAAAGCAGATGAAATCGTGTAGATAAGTTGCACAGATAATCAATTAATATAATCTAAAGGATCCAGGCAGAGTGTAAATCACAGAAGTCATTAAAAATTCAGGAGGCTAATAAGAAAATAGAATCTCTGAACTGACATCAATGCCCCAGTTCTGTTGAGCGTGTTGAGATACGCACCAGCTGAGGTAGGATCTTTTCAAAGTGCTCAATGTCCACTTGGTCACAGTCCTCAGAGTCGGCTTGTTTCTGTGATCTCACAGCAGCCTCTGAAAATGGCACAAGAGATGAACAGTGTCATCACTAAATTATCAAGTACTGTGCTTCAGACTGTATCCAGCTGTGTCCAACAGACCTCCTTACCTTGGATAAATATTCTTAACATCTCTGCCATGAGCAGCACAGCATCACCACTTACTGTAACAGGGACATTGTTCAGCTGTCAAATTACAACACAAACAGTTTGGGTAACATCACTTGTATCAGGACAACATGTGTCCAACTCACTTCTGGTTTTGTCCTCCTTGAAGAAACTAGACAAGAGTTTGCCTACTGTGTCCTGTAAATGAAAATAAAAACACATTATAACAGGCTATGCAGTGTATTTGACAGGTTCTCAGTAGAGCTTGTCCACAGAGTAAATCCTTCGGGATTATGTTTATCAATAACGCTCATAAATATACCAGAAGTTAGCTATTAGTGAAAAGTTGACAATTTTGTGTAGTCATGAACACAAAACGTACAAAAATACGTATCTAACGTTAACGTACATTTGCAAAGCTCTAATTTGACTTTCTATATAACTTGGCTCGTACATGTCTTTCTCATACCAAACTGCCTTCGAATAAAAGTCAGTTTAATAAGCTTTAGGACAAAGTAACCGATGTTATACCTGAAAATAGTGTCTACATAGCACTTTCTTTCATTCGGCGTAAATATATTGCGAATAGACAGAATGCTACTAGCGAGATGTAAACGTTCAGCTACTGTCTGATACAAGAAACAATTTAGGTATTCTGGGTCGTCGGGATGCTTACTGGAGGTAATTAAGAGGCAATATTAACATCTAAATATCACGGGAGGAATCTACACAAACAATAATAATCAAGAGAAAGATATTCTTGCTCCTACCTTTTTGAAAGTAAGCTCTGCATCCGCCTCCGCCATGTTTTGACGTTGTGACGCTGAGCCTTTGTTTTCTGCATAGAGATTGGCCGTAAATCTCTGACGTCAGTTGCACCGCCCTCCGGAGAAAGTAAACCATAATAAAAAGGAAAAACTGATATTTGTGTTTTGTAGTAATGTTTTTCCATATTTCATTTCCATTTCACTTGCAGTTCTTTACATTATGCATTACATCTGTGAATACCTAATTTGGTACTTTTCATACTACATCATTCCCACCTGCTTTAAGACCACAACCATCGTCCCCCTTCCCAAGAAGAGCCTGGTCACCTGCCTGAACGACTACAGGCCAGTGGCACTCACTCCAATCATTATGAAGTGTTTTGAGAGAGTGGTGCTGGCCCACATTCAGAGCAATATACTGGACCCCCTGGACCACCTGCAGTATGCCTACTGGTCCAACAGGGCCGCCTCAGACTCTATTGCAGCTGCCCTTCATTATTACCTTTCTCACCTGGATCAGGATACTCTTCATTGACTACAGCTCCGCCTTCAACACAGTTACCCCCCACAAACTGTCCACACTGGGTCTGCACCCCACCCTCTGTGACTGGCTGCTGGACTTTCTGACTGGCAGGCCCCAGACTCAGGACTGGCAACAGGACTTAAGCCAGCATTGTTACAAACATTGGCACCCCACAAGGATGTGTCCTCAGTCCCATCCTCTACACCCTGTTCACCCATGACTGTGTCGTCTCCCACAAGGACAACACCATCCTAAAGTTCACGGACGACACCGCAGTGATAGGTCACTTATCACCACACAGCTGGTCAAGAAGGCCCAACGGCGGCTGTACTTCCTGAGGAGGCTGAGGAGGTTTGGTATGTCTCCTAGGATCCTTTGCAACTTTTACAGCTGCATCATTGAAAGCATCTTGACCAGATGCATCACTGTCTGGTATGGCAGCACTACTGCTATGGACCACAAGCGCCTGCAGACATCCCCCAGCCTCTTTCTAGCTAATGTATGTGATCATACGTAGCACAGACTGTTCACCTCCCTACTCTCTGGCCAGAGGCTCAAAAGTGTGAAATGCAGGACCTCTAGACTGCAAAACTCTTTCTTTCCCTCTGTTATCAGACTCCTAAACAGCTGACAGGAGTTTATTACCAGGAAATAGGTCATGTACTGTCGACCTGTACTGTTTACATTCTCAGTTTGCACATGCATTATTGCACATTCACTGTTGACTACTGCACATACAGCTCCCATGTAGCATACATTATATTTCTTCATTTGCTGCTTAAAGTGCCTTAGATTTTGTGTTACTTAATTACCTACTTTATATTTCATTTGTATTGCGTGGCATTCATATGGACAGCAAAGTAAGAATGTCATTGCAAAGGGAAACATGTTTCCTAACTGTGCATATGACAATAAACACTTCGAGTTGTTTGTATTTCTCTCATCTGTTAAATAAATTTCAATCGTTATATTTCACCTGTTATAGATATGGCGTGTATATAGGTATAGAAACGTCAGCCGGGAAGAAGGGTCAGGAGACCAGATCTGGTCTTTTCATCTTTTATTGTCATACACAAACACACAGTCGTGGAACACTCAGCAACAGAACCGGTGCTGAAGAAGTTCCTCCAAGTCTGAACTTTATACACTGTTTTCATTTAGGGTCCGTTTCCATTTGACTAATTTGTCAAAAAGACAGCAATAACACAATAATGTGTTAAAATAAATGCATTTTGTATTTTCATAGAACACGTTCAAGGTCATTATTCATTCATTTATAAAATATATAAAATACAAATATACATCCTGACATACAAACAAGACCTCACTGTGTAAATAAAACAAATGGCTCCATTAAGTTTGTTTTCATCCAGCACATTAAGAACTCAAACTTTCTGGCATATGTATTTGAAACTAACATTCTGTTACAAGTTTGGTTTTTACTTTAGCTCTTGGTATAAGTCACATCACTGATGATGTTGAAAACCCATCATCTTGGCATAGGTACTGTGCCTTAGCTATAGTATGTTGTGAATATTGTTCAGCCACAAACTGGGGAAATAAAAACACAAAGTATTGTTAGATTATGAATGAGGCCATTAAAACATTAACTAAAACAGGACATTGCCATCACAATAAGGCCTATTAATGTATAATAATGAGACTACTCACCTTATCTATTGAGGGGAAACCAAATTATTTTGTTCACTGCTCTCTTGCAATTTGGTGATGAGGAACTTTTTGTCCTTACCCTCCTGTATACAAGAAAAAGTACAAAAGCATACATTAAAACGAATATACTGTGCATGCGTCTTGTACTTTTAACCATGTACAGTAGTAGGCCCAGACTGTAGTATTTGATGAATTTCCATAAAATTTTGTACAGCTTCACTGAACTGTTAGCATGGGTGTGGATTCTTAGACTTGTTAAAATGCATAGTTTGATTATTCATACATTTTCAATTTGCTTTTCTAACTGAGCGATGATTTGCCTTTGACCGTCAACAACCTGATTGTGAAAGTATATCACCATTCTGAAAAACAGAAAACAAGGGATCAGCAAATGTGAAATGTTAATATTACACAAAAAAATTGTTTGTGACCATGACACACTCACAGAAAAACTCCGGTGGTGGAAAATAAAATCAGTGGGTTCTCCACCAGAGAGCTGTACAGCCAGGTGAGCCAAGACAAGGCTGGGTGACTTATCTCCAGCTCCTGGCGCAACAGCTTGCTTGACTGAAACACTGTGGTGAGATTCCTGAAGGGGCCGCACCCTGATGATGGTGTAATTCTGGCAACAACAGACAAATGGATTTTGAAGATACAGTGAAGTCTGTGGGGATTTGGGCAGTAACACCTTTTCAAGTCTTAGTGCTTGAAGCTCAAGAGAAAGAAATCACTGAGGCTGGCCAGGGTTATTCTATATTTTTCATAGTGCTGAGTAGTCTCATAAAAAAATAGAGCCATAGTGTGTTAGTCCAGATTTTAATATTTTCCAGCTTTCCCACCTTGCCTATGTTGTTCAGCCCAAACCCCATTTATTTTCACTGAAGACAGTCTTTCATACAGCTTGGTATTTGGGCATATACACTCAATTGCTTTCTTACAGAGTTGGATGAGAGGATGAGAGGATTGATAGCACTGAGTATTTCTACACTGAGACTAATAGTTTCCTCGAGGGTTCACTGGTTGCTTGGTCACTGGTCTTGGACAAGAAATGGCACAAATCACAGTTGTCATTTTTATACTGATTAAAATAAACTACAACATGTTAATTAGTGAACTTTAGAAGCACTTGTAAGTGGATTCTGTTATGTATACCTAGAGGTTAGCTACATCATCCTGTTTCCAGTATTTGTGCTTTTCTAACAAAGGTAGCTTCATATTTACCCCACAGCCAAAAGACTAGTATCACTCTTCCTAGCTAAGAAAATAGAGAACATGTAAAATATGAAATTATTCCTTTAGAAATTTGTCAATAAATACGGTGTACTGTATAGTTTAACGTATTTAAAACAGCTTCACATTGTAGTTTTAACAAACATTTAGGGAATAAACACCACCTTTGTTTTGGACTATTTTCAGCTGTGGCTTGAAGTGACTATTAACAGTACCAGGGCAGCATAGATAAGGTAGACTAAAAATAGCCTAGATGGCATCTGTGACAGCAGCAGGGCTAAAAAAACCCCTAAGCAAAACCATCAAATGGCCCACCTGCCTGTCAACCTAACTTCCTATTTGCGCACACTGTGCCTGTGCACTCAGTGCATTAGCCAAGAGTTTCCCCACAAGGCACTGGAGTTGCAGACAGATGTGTTACCACTCTGTTTTGATAGTTTAAGTTTGTGAGCTTTGGCAGAGAAGGTACCCACAGCAGCTTTCGTTCGCAAATGGAGACTGTTGTTACAGGCCCAGCCTTCCCCCTTTAAGACATATAGCCTTATAGGCAATGTTGTTGCCACAAATTGCGACCTGTATGCAGTGTGGGAGTGAGAAGACCGCCACATGAAACAGACTGCTTTTACACGCAGCCACGGTTGTGTAAAATACCAACAGTAGTCAGGTCTAAGAGTCCACATACAGTGTGGACGGAATAAAGCCTGTGATTAGAACGGTGTTAGCTGACCTCCCTCTTCACCTCTCCTGCCAGAAAGCCCAGATTCATAAAGCTAGTTGCCGGCTATGGGCCAGGACTAAAGCAGTTTAGCCACGAGCCCGAAAAATACAAATATACATCCTGACATACAAACAAGACCTCACTGTGTAAATAAAACAAATGGCTCCATTAAGTTTGTTTTCATCCAGCACATTAAGAACTCAAACTTTCTGGCATATGTATTTGAAACTAACATTCTGTTACAAGTTTGGTTTTTACTTTAGCTCTTGGTATAAGTCACATCACTGATGATGTTGAAAACCCATCATCTTGGCATAGGTACTGTGCCTTAGCTATAGTATGTTGTGAATATTGTTCAGCCACAAACTGGGGAAATAAAAACACAAAGTATTGTTAGATTATGAATGAGGCCATTAAAACATTAACTAAAACAGGACATTGCCATCACAATAAGGCCTATTAATGTATAATAATGAGACTACTCACCTTATCTATTGAGGGGAAACCAAATTATTTTGTTCACTGCTCTCTTGCAATTTGGTGATGAGGAACTTTTTGTCCTTACCCTCCTGTATACAAGAAAAAGTACAAAAGCATACATTAAAACGAATATACTGTGCATGCGTCTTGTACTTTTAACCATGTACAGTAGTAGGCCCAGACTGTAGTATTTGATGAATTTCCATAAAATTTTGTACAGCTTCACTGAACTGTTAGCATGGGTGTGGATTCTTAGACTTGTTAAAATGCATAGTTTGATTATTCATACATTTTCAATTTGCTTTTCTAACTGAGCGATGATTTGCCTTTGACCGTCAACAACCTGATTGTGAAAGTATATCACCATTCTGAAAAACAGAAAACAAGGGATCAGCAAATGTGAAATGTTAATATTACACAAAAAAATTGTTTGTGACCATGACACACTCACAGAAAAACTCCGGTGGTGGAAAATAAAATCAGTGGGTTCTCCACCAGAGAGCTGTACAGCCAGGTGAGCCAAGACAAGGCTGGGTGACTTATCTCCAGCTCCTGGCGCAACAGCTTGCTTGACTGAAACACTGTGGTGAGATTCCTGAAGGGGCCGCACCCTGATGATGGTGTAATTCTGGCAACAACAGACAAATGGATTTTGAAGATACAGTGAAGTCTGTGGGGATTTGGGCAGTAACACCTTTTCAAGTCTTAGTGCTTGAAGCTCAAGAGAAAGAAATCACTGAGGCTGGCCAGGGTTATTCTATATTTTTCATAGTGCTGAGTAGTCTCATAAAAAAATAGAGCCATAGTGTGTTAGTCCAGATTTTAATATTTTCCAGCTTTCCCACCTTGCCTATGTTGTTCAGCCCAAACCCCATTTATTTTCACTGAAGACAGTCTTTCATACAGCTTGGTATTTGGGCATATACACTCAATTGCTTTCTTACAGAGTTGGATGAGAGGATGAGAGGATTGATAGCACTGAGTATTTCTACACTGAGACTAATAGTTTCCTCGAGGGTTCACTGGTTGCTTGGTCACTGGTCTTGGACAAGAAATGGCACAAATCACAGTTGTCATTTTTATACTGATTAAAATAAACTACAACATGTTAATTAGTGAACTTTAGAAGCACTTGTAAGTGGATTCTGTTATGTATACCTAGAGGTTAGCTACATCATCCTGTTTCCAGTATTTGTGCTTTTCTAACAAAGGTAGCTTCATATTTACCCCACAGCCAAAAGACTAGTATCACTCTTCCTAGCTAAGAAAATAGAGAACATGTAAAATATGAAATTATTCCTTTAGAAATTTGTCAATAAATACGGTGTACTGTATAGTTTAACGTATTTAAAACAGCTTCACATTGTAGTTTTAACAAACATTTAGGGAATAAACACCACCTTTGTTTTGGACTATTTTCAGCTGTGGCTTGAAGTGACTATTAACAGTACCAGGGCAGCATAGATAAGGTAGACTAAAAATAGCCTAGATGGCATCTGTGACAGCAGCAGGGCTAAAAAAACCCCTAAGCAAAACCATCAAATGGCCCACCTGCCTGTCAACCTAACTTCCTATTTGCGCACACTGTGCCTGTGCACTCAGTGCATTAGCCAAGAGTTTCCCCACAAGGCACTGGAGTTGCAGACAGATGTGTTACCACTCTGTTTTGATAGTTTAAGTTTGTGAGCTTTGGCAGAGAAGGTACCCACAGCAGCTTTCGTTCGCAAATGGAGACTGTTGTTACAGGCCCAGCCTTCCCCCTTTAAGACATATAGCCTTATAGGCAATGTTGTTGCCACAAATTGCGACCTGTATGCAGTGTGGGAGTGAGAAGACCGCCACATGAAACAGACTGCTTTTACACGCAGCCACGGTTGTGTAAAATACCAACAGTAGTCAGGTCTAAGAGTCCACATACAGTGTGGACGGAATAAAGCCTGTGATTAGAACGGTGTTAGCTGACCTCCCTCTTCACCTCTCCTGCCAGAAAGCCCAGATTCATAAAGCTAGTTGCCGGCTATGGGCCAGGACTAAAGCAGTTTAGCCACGAGCCAGAGCCCCCCCCCCATTCAAGAAAGTTACAACTAAAAAAGATGGATGCTGCAAGAAGTAAAACCAAAATCAACATTGGTGTGGCTTTTGCACGACGGTAAAACTGAGAGAGCAAAAGGGGCTGAAAAGTGACGCCACGGTGGCCGCATTTCTGCTGGACAGGCAACTATTCCTTTTCGTTTATTTGGGAGGCATTTGTTATTTTCCTGAAAACTGTACATAGTAGTCAGCCAGTGCATGTTGTGTTTTGGAGGAGTGGCTTTGGAGAAAAGTCAAAATGAAAGGGCGAGATTTCTTCAGTTGTCTACTTTCAAAAATCGAGCTCTGTCTTGTTCATTTTCCCCAGGACTGTCAACC
Organism: Monopterus albus; assembly: GCF_001952655.1. NCBI lineage: Eukaryota > Metazoa > Chordata > Actinopteri > Synbranchiformes > Synbranchidae > Monopterus > Monopterus albus. The sequence goes on from NW_018128131.1 coordinate 117,695, forward strand.
CTACTTTTAAGAAAGGGGACACTTACTTACTTCCAAAATGTATATATGACAGACACAGCAGCAACAAGAAATGAGGGGAAGCACAAAATAAAGATGAATAGAGTTGACATCTGACTGGCCCTCCAGGGCTTTCTGGAGGCTTGACAGTTCAGCATCACACTGCTCTGTGCAATAAACCAGAGAAACAATGTTATGTTTTTTCGAAGTGATGTAGATGCTCTGTATGATGGTGAAACATCTCACACACACACGCTGGACCAACCTTCTTCATGTAAAACAGCACAAATAGCTTGATAATTTGAACTGCAGGAAGCAGTGGGGCAAACAGCAAGCCAAGCCTGGGGAGAGCAAAATACTTCAGTTCACTTTTCTTGTTCGATATATGATGGATTTCAAAAATGTCATATAACGTTGTGTAATTTACCAAGTAAGGGTTTGTCCATATATGAGCTCCAGCACATTACGAGCGATGTCAAACACCGGCTTCCTGTTTCTTTTCAGCATTCGTTTGGAAAAGAGCCTAAAGTGAAGATACCAGGTTGCCATAACAAATGGTTTTCTAAACAGCCGACTCAAGTCATATAATTTGTGGGTGAAGTACCAACTTACCTCCACAGGAACTCCCCAATAAAGGTGTAAAGCACTGTGAAGATAAAGTCTATCAGGAGCAAACGATACAGTTCTTGCCCCACAAAGCTTTCCCAGCACTGAAGACAGGAGACACAAATGTAAAGAATCTACAATAACTGGATTTAAGGTGCACAGATAAGATTGTAAGTGTCAGTAAAGCTACGTCCAAACATCACTTGTGGCCTAATAGCATTCTTTAATAACTGTGAGAAGGTCAAATATGAGAATGCTTGTAACCTTTAAACCATGATGTCCTGGTTCCCCAGCAATTCTCCACAGCCAGCGGTAACACAGCACTCCAACAATACTGACCTTTAACAGCAGGTTCCTGAGAAAATAGTGTGGAAACAATGAATCTTCCAAAAATATGTTATTAGAATTTCCCATGCAGCAATTACCAGTTCACTTACAGACACAATACAAAACACGGCATATATATTGTCACACTCAAGTGAGATTTCATATAATGATATTGATGAAGGATCATTTGTGCTGAAGTGACAAATTTTATACCGCCAAGCCAAACCAAACCATTTTGGGTCAATGTGTTGGAAGCCCTGCAGAAATGGTTTGTTTCCACATATACTAAACATATCATAATGATCATTTTCACATTGTGATGGTGAATACAATTAAAATTTCCCATATTATATTATGACATTTAAAGCTCTAAATTGAATATACTGAGTAAATGCAACTTTATGAGCCTGTGCACAGAGAATGAAGGCAGTTAGGTTGTTGAACTCCTCCCCCCAATTCTTTTGTGCATTTTGCATATTTTTATCTAGACTTATCTATTTTCTATAGCATCAGTTGCAACTGCACACGTCTGTGATCCTGAAGTGATGTCAAGTCTATTTGTTGCCATGTACAGAGACATTTTTTTTCGTTAATATCTGTTAAAAGGGGGAAATATCCTCTGTAAATTAAATAATTCAAGAGAACAAAAATTGATTGCGATTAACTCGCCACCCCACCCCGAGTTCTTCATCTTCTCACCTGAAGATGGAGACACAGATGCGGACATTCGGTGAGTCCCGTTTCTCCAACCAAGCACACAGGTTGAAGAAGCCAGGCAGTAACAGATTAAAGCCTGACACGACTGCAGACAAGAGCAACAGCTCAGTGTCACTGAAAGAACGCCGCTTAATGAAGGCCTGTGACAGAAAGCACAAAATGCAGTGAGGGCTTGCTGATTTATTTAGGAATTACAAAGAAGCAGATTCAGATTAAAAAGATTGAACTATTTATGTATTTCCCTCCACCCAAAGTGTCTTGATATGAGTCTTGCTCATTTTCACACAAAGTCTTGCAAAAGACTGAAAAACATTTGTCAGGAAATTAAAAGAAGAAGTAAATCAACTACAGCCGAGTTATTCTTAAGAAAACATTTCACAGACTCTGTGACTAATTAGATATGTGTGAAATTTGTTTTTGACACTTTCTCTAACCTCTGACATGTGGTGGACTGCTATGGCGCCTGAGAAAATGCTGGCCAAACACGCAGCCCATGCCAGCAGACGCACTATGAGGCGGCAGAGTCGCTGCTTGCAGCTCTTTTTGTCTTCTCCGCTGATCGTCTCAGAAAGAAGCTCCTGTCAGAAAGCAGCGTCTATTATGTTGAATCAGCAACATTTAATTCATCTCCACAGTGCGCTGAAACCGTTAATATACTGGTTGTGTCTCAACTCTGTCAACTGTAGCAGCTGCTACTGATTATATTTAGAACAAGTACAAATTCTGATAAACACAAGAAAGCCACCTTTAGCCTCTATGTGCAGCCTGAGGAGCCTGCTTTAAAAAGTGTTATGTGGGGTGTGAAATGCCTTATTAAAACTTTTTGTGTGTAAACTGTTGAACAGAAGATTGCCCTTGGCTGTGAAAAACCTATATATAGCCAGTTTGCTCATGCGAGACTGTAATGTTTCACACTTCACCGAGTCTGACAGAATATACAAATGATGGCCTACTTTGAGCCGATTGCTGATGTTCTCACAGTGCAATCTGACAGACGACTTCTTGCTGACTTTAAAGTCCCAGGAGCAGAAAACCTGTACTGCCAGATTCCCCTTAGACTTGAGTACTTGCAAACTTCTGCCAAAGGACCTTGACATGCTGCAAGAGAACAAAATAACCATAGAAAACACAGGTGGAATTTAATCAAACTAAATGAATAATTCACTTATTGTCCAACCTGTACACCAGGATGATGCAGGTAATAAAGAAGGCAATGACGATTGTAAGGAAGTAGGCAGCAGGCATGCTGTATGGCACTATCTGGGACCTGTCAGCTTTACACACAGGTGATTCACCAGTGGAGCACGTTTTGGTGATGGTGTTAGTGTAGTAGCCGTAAAACATCAGACTCTGTGAGAGGTAACCCTGCCAGAGACAACAGACAGAGAAACCCGTGACTCATGAGAGTGCCACAGAAATAAACATGTACCTACTGTTCTGATGTATGGCCGTCTCACCGTGCCCATGAGAAGCTCAAGGCCAGTCAGATTGTTGAGATGCGAGTCATAAAGAGGAGGAGGGTTGATGGCTTGAGGGAAGACCACAAACAGGCCAGTGATGATCAAGAGGAGGAAGTTGAAGTGCAGGAGGGTTTGGAGAAACAGGAAGTAGGAGAGAACTCCGGTTCCGAAACGTCCACTCAGCCTTTTCATGGGCAAATGCCACAATTGGAGGAAACTGAGGATGATGTGGCAGCTGAATAGGCACTGACGCCACATCTGAGGGGAGAAAGACATGACTGAAACAAAGAAAACTTATTTATATCTTATGCAGCACACTGTTTGTACTCACCCTCAAAATATATGCTCTAAGATGACTGTAGCACTGGATATTTCTGCTGAGGAGTGTATTTCCAGCTATGCCACTGAAAGCAAGTCGCCTAATAAATGATATTGGAAAAAAATTGTTTAAAACTCACTTGTTACAACTTTTTAGTTGTAGATAGTTTCAAGTGTTCAGTGCCACATGTACCTGATCTCCATCTTATCTGTCAAGCTAAGCGGCATTGCTCGCAACTTGCGTATGCCTTCACCCAGTGAGAGGCCTCGGATGCTGGACACCAACCGTTCCTTTTTGTTTTCTGTAAATCAGAAGTGGAAAAATTCTCTGACCTAATTTTCTGCTGCATTCAAAGACAAGCAGCTGCTTGTAAATAGCAGGATGGTCAATTTAAGCAACAACAATAGTTGTCTAATGTTTTAGCAGTTACTGGTTTAGCTCTTTTTGTTCTCACCTTCAGTACTGATTTCCTTCACATCTACCTTGCTTAAGCCATCCCGGACTGGTCTGAAGGAGTGAGCGGAACCATGAGGGGAAGCCTGGTTTTGGTGAAGCTGAGATGAATGCTGGGAAGTGACAGCAGTGCTAGATTTTCCTATGTGGACAGTTTAGTTTACATATGTAAATGAACACATAAAGAATTAGGCTTTTCAAAACAATCTGGCTATCTGTGAAAAAAAAAAAGATTCACCCAGTGACAACTGAGGCAGCAGAGAAACTTTTCATCTCACCAACAGTGCGACTCGGCATGGATGAGAGAACCTTCTGGGTAGCAGCTGACCAGCAGTGCCTCTGCAGAGAGCTCCTCTGTTCTGTGTCGGGCGTCCCATCTGGCTGCTCTGTGTCGGGCGTCCCATCTGGCTGCTCTGTGTCGGGCGTCCCATCTGGCTGCTCTGTGTCGGGCGTCCCATCTGGCTGCTCTGTGTCGGGCGTCCCATCTGACTGCTCTGTGTCGGGCGTCCCATCTGACTGGCTATCTGAAGGTGACATCATTTTGAAAGGTTTTCAGATCAACCCATAGTTATGTCAGAATCAGAATCTGCTTTATTGGCCAGGTGTGTCGAACACATGAGGAATTTGACTCTGCTTCATGACAACAGTACATACTCATGATTTATGAACAAACATTTACATTTGAAGAAAGTTTAACAGTCAGAGAAGATTGATTGGACTATATATTTTTACTTTATAAGTTTGTCAATCTGTACATATTACAATTGAAAATGCTGTTGCAGCAAATGACAAGCATTCTGTATTCGAACCTGTGCATTCTCTAAAAATGTCCATCTGCAGGGTTTCTGGGGACCTTTGGGTGCTGGCTGCTGATTCTCTGAGGTCCTGGAAAATGGGCTCCTCATCTGGTTCGTCTTCGCCCAGGTTCCTGCAGAAGAGTATCCATTAGAAGTCACCCTTAGCCCAGCAGCATGTATAAAAACAGCAAAAGGCCTCAAAAAGGACTTCAAATGCACATAAAGACAGTTTAGTCCAAAAGTCACTAAAAGGTTCATTTGTAAAAGCATAGAGAATGTTTCTCATAAACACTTTCACACCTGTCCATTATAAGGAATTTGACTTTTGAATAGGATAGATTTAAAAAACAAATCTATTTATTAGTAGCACAATTTAGAGACAAGAAAATTTGGACAAACAACACTGAGTCATGATAAAAGGCTAAATTAGGCTATACTGTATTTAACGTATCTAAAGATAAAATGTGCCCTAGCTCACAAAAGCATAAAGACACAGAGCATGACACCTGGGTACAAATAAACAGCAACAAGTAGAACAAGCCTTCAAAACAGTAACAGAGAACTTACTCATAGTCAGGATCCATTTCGCAGATGTTGACACTGAAGCTCACACTGTGTTCCATGGTATTCAGTGATGTCGTGTAAATGCAAAGGCACAGCTCACATCAGCACTCATCAGCCACACACAGTTAGAGGACTGCGGAGGAGCACCTAATTTCGCAGTGAAACTAGCTCTTGGTTATTTAATTTAGCCTTTTGTGGTGTAAAGCCACCGCTCAGTGAGACTAATCACCCATCTGACAGGGCTGCTATGAACAAAAAAAAAAGGAAGTAGTAACACTCTATTCTTGGCATTCAAAACACATGTAACCCATACTTCCTGTCCCTCAGGCTCCATCTTCCAACACACCTGTGCCTTATCTGCAATTAGTACAGCTGACTCCATCTCTGACATGCCTTGTAGCTTATAGGGAGCAATAATAATGACAGATTTAATCAAAAAAGTTGTAAACGTTTCTAATATTTATCATTATGTTGAAAAGTTTTAGCCTACACTATCCTCCAGTGGTCACCAGTTAAATTAGTTAAAGCATATGACACCAGTTAGACTGTTTACTGGAAAAACCAAAGATATAAACACAAAAAGAAATGACAGAGTTCTCGGGTCTGTTTAAATATTTGCAATTAATTAAATTATGTACACATTATACTTAGAGTTTCAGGTTTATTCCTATTTCAGACAGACTCACAAGGAAATAAAATATTTGTCATGGACACCAGTATCGTACAATATAGAATAGATATTCAGGATGACTGCAAAAAAGTGATGTAACATGCTATTATTTCAATTTAAGAGCATTTAAATCAATTAATAAATCATTTTTACTCTTAAGGCGTAGGTGTGCGAGGTGTCTGGTTAATACAGTAGTATTTCTTCTACTTAACTCTGTGCTCGCACTTTACTAGAAGCCCTTGAACACACCACAGCAGGGGCGGTCTTTGAAAAAGTTTCCGGGGAAGTTGCTTGGAGAAACGAAACTGTGTCAACATTGATAGGAAGAGTTTTCAGATCGTCTTTAAACTGCTCCACAGGCATTTTTAATTGATTAAAATGCAAAGCAGTGCTTACGGGGCCTCGTTGGCCGGTGGTGCCTTTGATTGTGAGAGCTTTATCAAGCAGCCTCACACCATTTTGCGCTTCCTGAGCTGGGTGAGTGGCTCCACCGAAATGTTGACGTTAGCATCAAAGTTAGCCAGCTGTCACATCACCGTCTTTATGTTAACAGATGTAAGCCGCCACGCTCGACCCAAATCAGTCACTGCTGCGGCTTGTTAGCGTTATGAGGTGCTAACACCGAACATGGACGGGGGGTTATGCGCAAACTGTAAATACATGTTAACTATCATGGGGATAAGATTAACTTTCTGTCGCACTAGTTGACACTAACGCTAGCTAGTTAATGTTAGCCAGTGTGTCCAGTGCTGTGTCACCGCACCAACCAGATGACGGGTCATGTTCCTTAAGCTACTGTAGTTTAAAACCAATAACGATTAAAACTCAGAAGACGCTGCTCGTTTCACTGAAGTGTTTACAGTGATAGGAGAGATCTGGAATTGATATCCAGCTCTGTCTGTTGAGCTTTGGCTGGTTGTAGTTTTCTAATGCGTAACGTTAAAGATCAGGTAGATGAAGTTGGTATGGGCCAGTCTTGTCTTAATAGTAAACTTTACTTTCATAACACTCTTCAAAAACACATTTACAATTAGGTTTACAATATGGCAGGTAACTGTGGAAAGTGTTTTTACAGAAGAGCAACAAGGATCACTCAGAGAGGATGTCACTAGTTTCTGTAGTTCCAGCATTAAGATAGATCAGGAATTAAAACTTTTCCACAGTCATCTGTTGTCTGAATTGACATGACAGATGTTTTAAGGTAAATTCAAATGTTTTTTTAAATGATGAAAGCTTTCCTGTAGTGTGAATCGTATGACAATCACAATGTTTTTCACCCATCACCGCCACTACCATTAACCCCGTGTGTCCTTTGTTTGCAGATATTTTCTATTGTGGTCTTTGCATCCATCACAGGAGAAGGCTATGTTAACCCAACGGTGGAGCCAGAAACTGAATGTATATTCAATAAGAATGACGGCGCCTGCAGCTACGGGCTGGGGATCGGAGTCCTGGCCTTTATGGCTTGCGTTGTCTTCATCGTACTGGATGCCCTTTTCCCACAGATCAGCAATGCCAATCAGAGGAAATTCATTGTTATTGGAGATTTGGTCTTCTCAGGTGAGAGTCAGGTTTCACTGTTGATTGCTCACACTAGAATATTTGAAAGAAAAAAAAAACAGGAAGTGCAAATGAGTGGAGGTTAATGCTATTAATTGTGTTTCATCTTAATCTGCGAATGTTTACTTTTTTATTTTGAACATGGGACAGCTGCTTGGACGTTCCTGTGGTTTGTGTGCTTCTGTTTTCTGGCCAACCAGTGGTCCAAAACCCCTGAAACCTTTCCAGCCAATGCTGATGCTGCCCGGGCTATTGTGACCTTCTCCTTCTTCTCAGTTTTCAGCTGGGTGAGACACTTGTTACATCCACACATGACTAACAAAATCATATGATAACACACAACTCAGCTAGTTGGAAACTTGTCAGAGCTGTGTAAAAGCTCCACTTACTGATTCCACCTTCCTTCAACAGGGTTTGTTGGCCTACTTTGCATTTGCGAGGTATCAACAGGGCGTGACTGACTTTGACCAAGAATACAGGGATCCAGCCAATGATCGCAGTACTCCATACCCACCAGCCCCGTACACCACTGGCCCCCCGGGGGGTTACCAGCAGTCACCTTTCTCCAACAGTCAGCAGAACCCAGGGGAGTACCAGCCCCCAGCTTATTGAAGGACCGAGATTCAAACACATGAAATCAACAGGGGAGTTTTCTTTTAAAATAAAGATGTGTGCCAATGGTTTCATTTCCAACTCGGACTGTTCTCTGCACTCCCATTTTCTTCCTGCACAAGGTGTTTGCATATTTGTGGCTGCACTGATAAGTTCCTAGTTCATTTAATTGTTTTAAGTTGTTTGGTGGATGTATGCTGCATTGTTTGAAGTGCCACTCACAGGAGGTGAACGCTGAAACTTTTTTTAATTTGCTGTTTGAAGGAGAATGTCTTGGTAAGAGAGAATATGACTGTGCCATTGTTGTCTTTGTAGCAGAACATCTGTGGTTATTCCAGTGCCCATTTTATTGGATTTTTTTAGTGCAGTTTGAGAGCTATTAACGCAAAAACACAAATCAACAAACAGGGTGAGATTCACTTTGCCAGGAAAACTGCTTGAAATTGTGAAGATGGACATTGTGACTGTTTAGAACATGTTTTTATTGCTCTCAATTGAGTTCAACAGCAGAAAAACTGTTTCTCTAAAATGAATTATTGTTGATCACAACACAAGCTGATAGTATTTAATCAATGAGTGCATTGAAAATGTTCAGCCTATAGACAGGAGGTTGAACAGCTGGTCCTGTGGTGTGGTCATACCAACCTGGAGCTCCCTCTTTAACTGCTGTAATGCTATGTTATTGTTTGGTTTGTCTTTTTTTTTAAGAATTGACCACTGAAAAATGGCTTTAATGCACTGAAAATGGTTAATATTCTTTGAGAGCAGTTAATAACCGGTGTCTGATATAAAATTAAGTCAAATATTGGTACAACTTGATATTTAAGGGTGTAAAGGTAGCCAAATGAATGTGGATCAGCTACCTCTGTAGAAGTTGAATATATGTTTGAGTTCAGTGAGGTTTTTAAAACATCCAACTAATTCAGTGATATCGAGGTAATCAGTAAGTTTACTATGTAATCCTTTCAGTCTAAGTACCTGACAATCAAACCGTGATTGGTGTTTTGTTAATTTTTTTTTCTACATTACTGTTTCCCCCCCTTGCTTTTCCTGGTTTTACACGTGCCACATTTTTACTGTTGTGCTCACTGGCTTTACAGTTATTTCCCATGAGAGTGCCTTACAGTATTCTGTATCACACAGGGTTTGCCAAATAAAAACTGGTGTTGTTTTAAAGCTCTGGCCCCGGAGTTACATCCTCCTCTAAAGAAACATCCCGCCTCTGTGTCGGCCTAGGCTCCTTTGCAAATATTTGAATAGTGATTGTGTCAGTTAATCCGGAGATTGTGAAGAGTGGCAGCACAATAAGGATCTAAAGGCCATAAGCTAATGTATTATAGGTATGCTTAGCAAAACTAAAAGGAAAAGAAGATGTTTAACATTATATAAGCAATGTCACATACTGTAATTTTCAGAGTGAATACAGTAAAACCACGTTCTTGGTTTCATTTTACCAAAAGTACCAAGTGATGTGTTAAAGAATGGAGACACACAGGTGTGTTGGAGACACACAACTGGCAGATGCAAATTAGTGGGGGGAAAACCTAAAGCTCTGCACAATTTGCACAGACAATTTGTTTTTTAAGGTTTTAGTATTAAGTGCACTGTTAACAATGAATAGATCTTTCCAACAAAGTCGAATAAATTTATAGCTTGTATTAAATTGGTTTAATGCACATTTTCCTCAAAGTTTCCTTAAGGTTTAACAAATCATATTTGTGTGTCATTTTTTTGTTATTTCATGTCTGTGGTGGTTTTGTGCCTGTAGTTGTGAATCTCTAGCCGATGTGCGTCTCTTTGTGTGAGACACTGTAGATGCCGCATTGTACTTGTTTGTAGCTGTCATAATTCCGACAGGACTTGAAGGCAACATCTGACAGACGTTTCTATCCGCGGGGGGCGGGGCGCAGGCAGTGCGCGATGCTGTCGTCGTCAGCACATACAGGAAGTACTAATCGGTGGTCTGCTAAAGGCTAACGCAGGCAAAGGAGCTGAGGAAGGTAGTGGCACAATAATGAAGGGGAATATGTGATATCTGCAGAGTAGGAAGCGACGTGACAGGCTGTGGGTTCACAGAGGTACGAGGTCGCTTCTGAACGCCGCGATTTGTGATGGCATGCTTGTTAACCTCTGCAATGCTGGTAGGACAGGGGCACATAACGTTACACACATATAGATAGGATGTGTATGGGTGTAAAAAAAAAAGGAGAGAACTAAAATCACTGCTCTTCCCTACAAAACAAACGCTACCATCAGTCTGTTAGTAATAAGTTAAACAGCTGGCTATACTTTGCTCAGTCGTTAATAAGCACAAAGGCTTGATGGTTTATGAATAAAAGGCCTGCAAATAGCAAAGTAAGAATGTCCCACTGCCAACTGGGGCCTCTGAAATGGTCTTTATTCTGGATTAGGTTATTATACAGACTCCTCTATCTGACCCAAGCCACATAAAAGCAGGTCTGTGGTGTGAAGCACATTAGTTGTGTGGTCCTTGATGTGCTGAAATCTCAGAATCTGCCTCATAGCACTGAGTTACATATGTATGACCCTCACACATATTCTTTAACCAGTCACCTTTGCAACGCTGCTCCCTAGTTGTTATGGTGGCACATAGTAAATCAGCAACACCAAAGCAGAGATGCACTAAGAAGCACTGATATCTTTAGGGGGCTTTTGTTGCTAAACAGGACCACATGCAACTACCTGTGTTGTAAGAAATGGATGTCTTCACATTATGATGATTTATTGTGCAGAATTACTTTAAGAACCACTTTAGCAAAGTCAGAAGCTGCTTTTTTTCTGTGAAACAGTTAGTAGATAATTGATGTTGATCAATAGAAAACAAATTGGTAACAGATTAAATCATTGTTTCAAGCAGAATGTTTAAAAAAATAGATTTTCTGTATTTTTTTTTATGTAAATTGAATAACGTTGGATTATAAATTGGCATTTATACAAACAGTTTGATAAACTCACCTTGATGAGCATCTGTCACTGGTTTCCATCAGGTTATGGACCATATGAATAATGAGAATTATGGCTAGTTGCACCCCATCAGTAAGTTTAACCTCATACAGCTAGGTGATAATTGCCTTTCATCAAAATTCACTCTGAGGTCGAAGGTAATGGTGGACTGGACTGCTTTATATTGAGAGGTGTCTCTTACATACCGTCATGTTAACAAAAATGGGGTGGGCAAACCATCAGAAACGTCTCTCAGTATATTACGGACCAGTTCAGCACCTCTGCCCACTACAACCTCAGTAACATATCTTATTGTTGTGTTGGATTGCGTTAGATTTTATAACTACCATAAGAATCAAGTTATTGTTTTGTCGTTAACATCTGTTTAGCCTGAAGGATTTGTAGCTTTTCAACTTAATGCAGGTAAAGATACTATGCAGGTGACAAGTGCTTTCTTCACCTCTGGTGCCTGGACTTGGTTGGTGGTTGGTGTACTGTGTTGGTCTCCTGTAAGGATTGTTGCCCCTTTGGACTGGACTCATAATCCGCTAAGTCTAGTTAAAGTTCACCAGCATTGTAACAACCCCTTAGTCATGGTTTCACGGCAAATAATAAGCGTGGACTACAGGACTGACTGTGGAGGTCCAGTAACGTAAATTCAATGACAGGGGTTCAGCGTTCCGGCAGGAGGAGACGAAGGGGTACGTTATTGTTGTTTCAGTGAAGGTGATCTGTTTAAAATCAGAATCCGGTGCATAAAAAGCAGCATTTGATGTTGGTTAACTATCAGCCACATGTTCAGAGAAGACTGCCTTCTTGCCTTAGGGTGTGGGGCCACTGCTGATGCTGCTGGAGTGGACTGCTGTTTGGCTCAGGGCCCTCTCATGAAAGAGTCTTTCAGCTCCTGGTCTGCCGTCAGAGAAATGCAGCCATGTATAGGCCACAGAGTATGAAACTCCTGAGCTTGAGCTTAGAGGCCCCTGGAGACTGATCTGCTTATGCTTATGCAAGATAAATAAAACCAGCAACTTTGCACATTTCAGAAGGTGGAAGAAAGGTGTGTGGAAATGCTTCATAATATTTGTTAAAATAAAGGGGGAAAGCGTTAGATAGAACACCAAATCGGTTGTGTTCATTATCGATTAATCTGTTGATCATCTTTTGTATAAATTATCAACAGAAAAAAGTAGTAAGTCGTCACATTAAAGAAGCTGGACGTTTGGCACCTTTGTTCATACATAGTATTGTCTGATGCTTCCATCTTTTAACTATTGATTACTTGTAAATAAATTGTGCTTTGATTTTGCTTGATAATTGGTTATGTTGTGATTTGATTTTGCTTGATAATTGGTTATGTGTTCGTCAGGGTGCTAATGATAGAACTTTCTTGCAACAGAATCTGCTTTACTGTGTCCGGATGACTGTGTATCCCGTTTAACCTGTTCGCAGCTCTTGTTTCACTGCTTTGAATGGGCTCCACCCAGCCTCCACGTTGATAAAGTGCACTTCGCCACATAATATTTAAACAACCTACAAGCCAGTCTACTTCCTGCTTCTTTTCATTTATACCCAGGTCTACACTTACTTCTGTGAACTCTTAGCATAATTTAAAATAATATTTAAAAAACAGGCTTAAATGAAAGAAAGGCCTGCCACCGGGAAGAAAGGTTTGATTTGAAGGCCAAAAAGTCTACTTCATGAAAACATGTGAGTAAGATTACATGAAGTTTTATTTAAATGTCAATGGCTCTGTCATGTTAGGGGCTTGGTAAGGCAAATGTGTTTGTCTTCAGATAACTTGTTGAAAGATTTGTTTGCAAAGTTTCCATTTGATTCAGTTTCTTTTTTTATCACACATAGTTTATCATTGTGGAAAACCTTTCTTGCCTAATAATGCATAGATTTTGTTCAGTTTTCATTGAAGTGTCATATATTATATTATGATTAATGATGGTTAATGATTAATCAGACAAAGCCGTTCACTCATATCAAAACATTACTATGTAACTTTTAAAAGAAGAATTAAGACATTTTTGCTTTTACAAATGAAAAGTTGAAGGCATAAGTGATAAACATCACCACTGCTCAGTCGTGGTGGTTTCATGCTGCAGGGAGGCTTGATCTGGTCCAACAAGGAGTTTTGGTTT
>NW_018128131.1:130998-139197 GCF_001952655.1 Monopterus albus
CAGGAATGCTTGATCTGGTCCAACAAGTAGTTTTGGTTTTTAAATTAGCATTGTCGCACAGTTGTCGCTCGAGACAGTTTAGTGTGATTTACTGCGATTACTGGTGATGGATGTGCTAAAAGAGGACATGAACTTAATTGGGGTGAGAGTAGGGGATGCCAAGGATAGAGTTAGGTGGAAACAGATGATTCACTGTGGCGACCCCTAATGGGAACAGCTGAAAGAAGAAGAAGTGCGATTACTGGTGAAAGCTGTAATGCATCACTTGATCAGTCAGTGAAACAGATGAGGGCTTCTCCTTTCTTTGACAGTCTGCACCCTCTTTGGTAATCTGGTCTGCACCCTCTTTGGTAATCTATCTCTGTTTTATTTGTTTTTTTTCTCCAGGTCAGCCCGGGTCTCCGTCCTCCATGCCTGCTTCCCCAGACTTCACTCGACTTGTGCAGAATGAGCGTATGAACGCTCTGCGTATCTCTGTCGGAGGCCTCCCCATGTTGGCTTCCATGGCCAACACCACTGACCCTCGTTTCCGCCTTAAGTGGAGGCCCATTGTGGCTGGGGGCCCTGCCCTCTTCCTGGGAAATGCATCACTTGATCAGTCAGTGAAACAGATGAGGGCTTCTCCTTTCTTTGACAGTCTGCACCCTCTTTGGTTTTCTACGAGTGGATACTACTCACTGTCTATCTCTGTTTTATTTGTTTTTTTTCTCCAGGTCAGCCCGGGTCTCCGTCCTCCATGCCTGCTTCCCCAGACTTCACTCGACTTGTGCAGAATGAACGTATGAACGCTCTGCTTATCTCTGTCGGAGGCCTCCTCATGTTGACTTCCGTGGCCAACACCACTGACCCTCGTTTCCGCCTTAAGTGGAGACTCATTGTGGCTGCGGCCCTTGCCCTGTTCCTGGTCCTGGTGCTCTTCATGCATTTGTTCTCTGGCCTGCGCTCCCACCCATACAGCTCATACAGCTGGAAAGCCGGCCACAGTAACACCCAGCAGTCAGATGCCCAGTACAATGACACCTACCCTCTCAGTCTGCCTGAGCACACGCCGCAGGGCACCCGCTATCGCATTGGGGTCATTGCAGACTTGGACACAAACTCTCGTAGTGAAAAGGAGCTGACGTGGTTCAGCTACATGCAGCGGGGGTACCTGTTGGTGTCCCAGAGTGGTGACAAAGTGGCAGTTGAGTGGGATGCCGACAAGGTGGTGCTGGAAGGCCACCTGGCAGAGAAAGGCCGGGGTATGGAGCTGTCTGAACTGGTGGTGTTCAACGGGAAGCTCTATAGTGTCGATGACAGAACAGGTGTAGTCTACCACATCGATGGTGGCAACGCGGTACCCTGGGTCATCCTGCCTGATGGCGACGGCAGTGTTGCCAAAGGTCGGTGTTACCCTGCCAACTGTAATTTAAAAGTTCTTCAGCACCAGATTGAAACCAGTGGTTGAAAATGGCTAATGTTCTGTACATCTTTGAAGTACGTATACATTGATCATTTCCATTTCCAAAAGTTCCACGTTTAAATGTTAAGGACCCGTAGAGGTTAAGTTATGCACTATTTCACAATAAAGAAAAGATTAGTGGAAAGTCAAATAGGTAAATATTCACTTGTATAGATAAACTTTGTTTTACTTATATCCTACCACATCAAGTGGCTCCCAACCCCTCTAGTGTATCATGTGACTCTTTAAGGAACCGCTGGACTCCAATGCTAACAATCTACTAATGTCAAATATAATATTATATCACTGACAGGTGAGACTTCTCTGGATCATGAGTACTTTTTGTGTGGTAATTTATGTACATGTTAAGGACCCATACATTTTGTTGTTTATACTTCTATGCTTAAGCAGGATTTTGAATTCAGGACGTGTAGTGGAGTATCTAGTTGTATTGATACTTTAAGTTCTGATTTTCTGATAGGGTTCAAAGCTGAGTGGCTGGCGGTGAAGGATGAGCACCTGTACGTTGGCGGCCTGGGGAAGGAGTGGACCACCACTGAAGGCGAGTTTGTCAACAACAACCCGGAGTGGGTGAAAGTTGTGGGGTTCAGAGGGGATGTACAGCATGAGAACTGGGTTCCCAGGTACAAAGCTCTGAAGACTGCTGTGGGGATCGAGCCTCCAGGTGAGGATGTGAATCAGATCTTGCTCACAAATGCTTTCACTTCTCTCCCTTTGCTTTACTGTTTACCCTGTTCCTCTGAATCTCCACAGGTTATCTCATCCATGAGTCTGCAGCGTGGAGCGACACCCTGCAGCGCTGGTTTTTCCTCCCTCGCCGTGCCAGCAAGGAGCGCTATGAGGAGACGGCAGATGAGCGTCGTGGCACCAACATCGCCCTTAGCTGTTCACCAGATTTCAAAAACATAATTTTAAGTCAAGTGGGTCCGCTTATCTCCACTCACGGTTTCTCCTCCTTCAAGTTCGTCCCAAACACAGATGACCAGATTATTCTGGCACTCAAGTCAGAGGAAGATGCTGGAAAGATCGCTACATACATTACAGCCTTCACACTTGATGGACGCATCCTTTTACCTGAAACCAAGATTGGGGATGTGAAATATGAGGGCTTGGAGTTCATATAGATGGCTCGGGCTGAGGGAATCGCTCTCCAGGCCGCTACACTGTGGTTCTATTTTGTTTACAACGCAGTCACTGTTGAAGTTACTGTACTCTGCTTCCTCATTGAATTTGTAAAAGACAATTTAAACCCTTAAAGGATCACCATCAGAACACGTAGAAAAACTGTGGGCTGAGAATATATAGTGTGGATCTGTTGTGGGTTCTGAGAAAGTGCCAGTCAGACCAAACAATGCCAGCATGCTGTGGGGCATCATCATCTTCCTGGGACAAACGTGGCCATCAAACATACTGTTGTTTGTCTTATAATGAATGTACAAGAGATTTATCAGGCTTTGATTTTTTTTAAGTATACATTTTAATGTGCACACACACAACAGGTAAAAGCCCACCCCATTACTCCATATTAAACATTGTGTGTAAACAGTGGACTTTGCAGTGAAATAACTTAAAGTCTGTTTTTTTCCTCATAAAATTCAATGAACAATCAAATATGCTATATGTAAAATGTTTTTCCTTTTGAGTCTTGTCCGGTAATTCTCTTGTAGGCCTCTCTACAAAATGGGTTCAATAAAAAAAACTAGACCTTGTCCTCCAACTAGTTTCGACTAGACCAAAAACTCTTGTGCAACAGGCAGATTTTCTGTTTTCTTATGAAGCGAAACCTTGGAAAAGCAAAAGAAAAAGATAAGTGAATCTAGACTGTACGTTTCTCCTTCCTTTTTTTTAGCAGACCTAAAAGGGGTGAGATTTGTGTCACAGACTTTGTTTGAGATAGGACGTTTGAGGAAAACTGCTCTTGGTAACCAGAGAGAAGAAGGTAACATGGCTTCATTATATGATGAGATTTAGCTCATGTCTTCTTTTAAGTTTGATCTTTTTAATTTTTATTCACATATTCAGTTTAGTCCTTTCAACTTGAATATTGCATTCCTTCTTAATGAAAATATGAAAATACAGACTGGTTTTACATAAAAACAATCCATACATGCATTGATCTGTAGGCAAGACAGCTGCAAAAACTTCAATTCTTCTCAGTGCAGCTCAAAGCCATTCAAGGCATAATTTCTAAAACAAAGTGTAGTGAACATATTTCTTACATTTCTTCCTTGGCGTCGTCTGTCAGAATTCTTCAGTGGCGGCTGGAAATGGCAACAAACCTACATACTGTGTGGCTTCTGCTACTTCTCCATGCTTCTGGAAGTGCATTCAAATTTGACTGGCTCAGTAAGTCGTCTGAAACACATTTGTGTGAAAGCCAAGAAAATATTTTTAATACAGTTTTACCCTAGAAAATAATCCATGGAAGTGAAACACTGCTAATGCTGTAATTAATGTGAATAATGTGTGTGTATACTGTGTAATTCCTATATTATGCAGTTGTACAAACTTGTTCTGATCATGCTCATTTAGCACAGAATGTACTGTAGATTGTGATTTTCTGCCGATACAATCATAGTTAATATCACCTGTGTCATCATACAGAAGAAAACCTAGGGCCACAGGAAGGTGATGTGAGGCTGTTTGGCTCTGCCAGCATTTCAGAAGGCCGTGTGGAGGTCTACCATGATGGAAAATGGGGAACAGTGTGTGACGACGGCTGGGACATGGCTGAGGCCCAGGTGGTGTGTCGTCAGCTCCGCTTCCCTGGAGCTAAGTCTTCAGTTGCCGGGAGTGACTACGGACAAGGTGCATGTCCTTTAAGTCCCCACCAGAGGGCAGTAATATGTTTGTAAATGGGTGAGGTTTGACATGTTAACCAGCACAAGGGCAGCCCTCTCTCTGGGTGCTGTTTAATGTGTGTTTGACACATTATATGTGGTAACATGTATTTTCATTCATTTGACATCACAGCGACTGGGCCTATTTGGCTAGATGATATCAACTGTAAAGGCACAGAGAACCATCTGTTCACTTGTGGTTTCAAAGGCTGGGGAATATCTGACTGCACCCACAAGGAGGATGTCGGAGTTATTTGTGAAACAGCAAGTAGGTTTTGAAACATTTACACAGAACACTTGGTGACATCTCAGTCAGTAAAAGTAGATTCAGTGTGATCACAGTGTCTATCAAATCTTCATCCTGGTGATTTGTGATTCCAGGCAATAATATGGCCATCGGTGATTTTTCATCCTCACTGGACCACAGTTTCATTCTGTCTGATGACCTCGACCAAATCTTTGAGAGTGGAATGGGCTGCGACTTCTTGATTCTAGTCCAGAGTGCCACTGGAAACAAACAGGAAGATGGCACCCTGGAGATGGTTGGAACAACAATTTGTGCACATAAAGTAATCCTCTCACTAGTCCCGTTCTTCAATGCCTCAGAGGGGATTACTAACATCACGGTCAACGTCAGCCAGACCTGTCAACCGTATTTTACCTCCTTCATTAGGTATAATTAAACTAATATGACCTGTATTGCTTCATATTAACATCACCCAGGTGATTTGTGAAGATGTGAATAGAAAGCAAAATCACTGGAAAAACTCTAATAAATGTTCTACCTTTTGGGTCTCAATAGGTACATTTACACCCGCAAGATTGATGTGACCCTCTCCTCTGTGCAGTGCCTCCACCGGATAGCTTCTGAGTTTGGGGTGAAGACACTGATGCAAGACATAGGCCGAATGTTATCTAAAGTCCTCCCAGCAGACGATTCATTTGACACCCAGGTGTCGCTTTACAAATATGCAGAGGAGACTGGAGACTTGGTTCTCCAGGACAACTGTATCCAGTACATGGCCTGGAACTACCAAAACTTGACAAGTTCTCCAGCTTGGACCCACCTGCCTGTGGAGCTCCTTAGAGCCCTCCTAGCCCGCTCAGACCTGGTGGTGCCAGATGAGTATTTTCTGCTTCAGACTGTGGAGAGCTGGATCACGGAGAAGGGTGACTCCATCAGTTTGGAAGTCCAGGCTGACCTGTTGAGTCGCATCCGTTTCTCTATGATTCCTGCAGAGAAACTTTACGCGCTTGAGTTGAACTCTCTCTGCAACACTCATAAAGATATGTATCGTGACAGGATGTTGAAAGCATTCCAGTTTAATATTCTGCTCTTCAGCAATCTATCGGCCGACCCTAAGTTCAACAGAGAAGACGATGATTACCAGCCAAGGATCTACATAGCTAAACCATGGAGCACTGCTTTTGCCCCTTTGAGCACTTCATCTCCATATTCATCACGCAACCGCAGGCCGTATTATGAAAATCAATACGGTCAGACCACAACAAAGGGGTTCTACACGCCTGTCCACAACAGCCTGATCTTTAAAGACAACACGATTCAGTGGGAGGCAAATGTCTTCAGGAGTCAGTCTGAATGTTCAAACCGAGGGCTGCGCTGCGAGTCAATTCCCATGGCAAGGCTGGTTTCCTATCACCACTCCACCCAGCAGACAAACATGGTCTTTCGTAACCGGCTCCTGGTGATGTGCCAGGGCAAGTACATCTGTCAGGTTCAGGACTTCAAGGTCAACCTGGCTAATATTTTTGTAAATGACACCCAGGGTCTTGCCTACCCCTGTCCTGGTGACCAGTACACCTACCACTTTGTTGTGAGACCAGCGTATGTCTAATCCTACAGCAGAGCCAGGCTAAATATTTCAGTTTGTCTGTTTTTTAAACAAAATTATCTGTGTGATTGACTTTTTGCATTAATTTTTGTTGAATAACTACAAATGTATCACCTGACTGTGATTTAATCCAGATTTTATCAAGTATCCCTTCTTGATTTTGTTAAATGGCAAACAAATAAAGTGATTTCTAGGTCATTTTCTGTGTGTCAGCACTTTTTTTTAAAAAAAGTTCATCACAAAAGCAACTTAAAATCTATATCAAAACCTGGAGTGTATCTAGAAATGAGTCACATGAACCAACAAGTGTAAAGCTGAACTTTGCAATTCAACTGGGGCTAAATAAATGTCATAATATATACAAGTGTGCCAGGGTTATTTGTGTGATTCTTTGTAAAATATGAACTCTACTGACTGATATGAACACTTTTGCTTAAAATAACATCTGTTTTCATGACCGCAGCCAGGAGAAGGGTTCATATACATGTATCATTAAGTGAAATCAGTCTGTTATGGAGAAGTAACATGTATTTGTGCTGGAGAAAAAGGGTAATAAAATACAGTTACATTTTGAAAATAATTCTGCCAAATGTCATTAAAACGTTTAGGAAATAAGATCAAAACCTCTGTTAAATCAACATGTAAGGCAGCCAGTGAGGTGGTGTCGTGGAAATTCTCAGCCAGACACTTGACACACATAACAAGAACAATTCTTACCAGAATGCACACCCACCTCTCTGTGTCTCATCTTTATGGTCTATAAAGATTTGGTCTTTGTCTCTCAGTTTCCAGTAACTCGATGTTTTCTTCTGCTCCTCTCTGAACAATCAACACTACTTGTTAGATTTAGCAACATAAACATACCATCCAACACTCATTTTCCACCACAAAGGCTTAGTGCATACCCTGAAACTGAGAGGAGGTGAGCCTGGCTTTGTTAATCAGTAACAAAACTTTGACTGGTAAAACTATATAAACAGCAATTTACTATCGATAACTTTCTGATGTGTCTGCTAGCTGAGGTGGGAGGGTGGAGGGACACTTCAGGCCCACCATCCTGCATGTCAAAAACGCTGAATTGTTGGTTTTACACTTTGTTCTTTCTGTAGATGGAACAAAGAAGATACAACTTGTTACTTAGAAAGATGTATAGGTTCTGGTAGGTTCTGTTACCTCCAGACAGAGCCATCCTCTGTCCTGTTTCCAGTCTTTGTACTAAGCTAAGCTCACCAGCCACTTGCTGTAGCTTTATTTCTAACAAGCAAACACGAGAGAAACATCTTCTCATAGTTCACATGCTGATTTATTTCTGTGCTGGGTTCCTGTAAATAATTAAATGTCACTTTCCTTAGTTAAGTTCTGTGTAAAATAGTTGTCATTGCACTTCTGCCTAACAAAAACCTCAAACATCAGAGTAGATGCTGAATGTCAAAGGGATTGATTGAGGAAGATAGCAGTTTCATCCTCCTCGATCATGCCCAGACAGGTGGGCTAAACAGCCACAGTGAGTCATGGGTTTCTGAGAAGGGTGTCTGTGTGTGACCACACCAAACCATGACATGAGAAGAGATGATAGATCAGTTATACAGTTTATCAGTGTGTATAGCTGCACATGAAGGCACTGCAGACAGTGATTTCATTGCACTGGGGACAGAGCGCTGTATGTTCATTCACAAATAAACCTATATCAGGCCGTGAGCTCCATGTGAAGTACTTATCAGGAGGGAAAGTTCGGATGTAGACTTCTTTTGCTGTGAGTAATATCTGACTGTATGTTTTTTGTTGTGTCATTTTACCCACCAAACAATTAACCCCACAAGTCATGGCTTATGGTTTTTTGTTCGGTTTGGCCCAGAATTTTGAAATTCGACTTAGTGGCTTTATGAACAATGATTTAAGCTATTTCATTTGACCGCTTGAACTCTGATGCCCTCACAAAATTTCCCAGTTTCCTTTTATATTAGAAAACACTAGTGTGTTGCGAGTGTGTTGCGATAACAAAAACGCACAACACATAACAGATAGCAGACTAAAGCTATTACTG
>NW_018128131.1:139259-144122 GCF_001952655.1 Monopterus albus
TTATAGTTTGTGTATGGAGGAAAAACTATACTGAAGTTTGGAGACAAGAATATTTAAGTCATTGCAAATCAAAACCACTTTTTCCTGATCCACGATAATGCACAGTAAAATGGCACTTTCTAAATCTTGTTTCCACCCTTTTATAGTATTTTCAGTGGAACATGACATATTTGAAAACAATAAGATCTTAAAGCTGCACTGATACACACATATCTCATAGTGGATGTGCTTAAGAGTCTGTGGCAATGAAAAGGTTAACCATTTGTGCAACACCAACATGCTGTTTAAATTGTTCATCATTCTAATCTCTGCCCCCGACTCTGCCCCAGACATGCTAGTCATGAACTGGAGCCGGAAAAGACTGTGCAATCTCTTACAAGTTACGTCACAGGCCTGTTAAGTAAAAGTGAGGTGCTCTGGGAACACTCACATTATTTACTCAGAGCATCACGATTTCCAGCTCAAGACAACGAGGAGCCTCCTGTAATTCAAAATTTCTGTAAATAGCGTTTCTGTCATAGGTCATTCTGGAAAAAATAAATGAAGTGTATTCCTGTTCCTGACTATCCAAGATGAATCAGCATCCAGTTGTTATCATAAGCTAAAGATTGCATGATTTTAACAAAGTTAAACAATGATTAGCACAGAAAACTGCTGTTTGGCTCAGGGCCCTCTCATGAAAGAGTCTTTCAGCTCCTGGTCTGCCATCAGAGAAATGCAGCCATGTATAGGCCACAGAGTATGAAACTCCTGAGCTTGAGCTTAGAGGTCCCTGGAGACTGATCTGCTTATGGTGACTCTTTATGTTTAGAGGAAAACAGGCTCCACAGTGTTTGACTGTCAGTTCAAGACAAAGGTTACGTTAGTTTCTTTCATGTTTAAGAAAGTATCAGCTATGTCTTCTGAGACATGTACTGGGCTCAAGAATCTAACTTCACTCACTCTAGATCAGTTATGTAAAGAATATAAGAGGTACAACTAATGATTACTTCCCCTGATCAATCTTCCAATTTATTTGTTCTGTTAATCCATAAATTGTTTGATCTCTTAAATGTCACAAAAATTGTGGAAAATGTCCCTCATAATTCCATAGAGCCCAAAGTGATGTCTTTAAATGCCTGGTTTTAACCGACAGTCCAGAACTCAGACATAACCAATAAACTGCAATGCAAGATATATAAAACCAGCAACTTTGCACATTTGAGAAGGTGGAATAAAGGTGCGTGGAAATGCTTCATAATTCATTTATTCATTCATTCATTTTCCACCGCTTAATCCCTGAACGGGGTCACGGGAGGGGCCAGAGCCAATCCCGGCCGGCAATCGGGCAAAGGCGGGGTACACCCTGGACAGGTTGCCAATCCATCGCAGGGCTAACACCTAGACAAACAACCACACGCACTCCTATGGGCAATTTTAGATACACCAATCAAACTAAGCTGCATGTCTTTGGACTGTGGGAGGAAGCCGGAGTACCTGGAGAGAACATGCAAACTCCACACAGAAAGGTCCCGGGTGGGGCCCGAACCCAGAACCTTCTCGCTGTGAGGCAACGGTGCTAACCACTGTGCCACCGTGCTGCCCATTTTGCAGAAAATCTTTGCAAACTGTTGCTCCTTTTAAAAATAAAGTGATAGGAACAATCTGCGGCTCAAAAATAGGCGATGATATATATCTAGGCAACAACTTACTCCTTGTTTAGAGCCCCACTGAATTCCTTAAGGATCTGTGACACTGTTATCTCTTATTATTTATTTTCTTTTTCATATCCCTGTTTAATAATTGCCCATCTCCTGAGCTCTGTTTATAACAGATGCCCTTTTGAACTTCTATTGGATTTATGCCAATGAAGAATGCAGAATCTTTGTTCTTTAAAGTCACCACTGACCGTCCTGCTGCAGCATATTTATTGATAGGCTCAATTTAATTACATGATGGTGCAACCTCCAACAGCAAATGCAATTTCAAATTTTGGGAAACACTAAATTCACTTAATCTTCAACAAACTAATTCCGCGTTAGAGCATTTGGCTTTACCATAATCCCCTTTTCACACATGAACATAAACAACTAGGCACCGTATCAGCTCCGGTGTAGTCAGCTGTACAGTTTTTGGGGGAAATGTTTACTCGCCGATAGAAATGTATCAGTTTTTAACTGAATTGTATGATGTACTGCAGCTGATTTAGTGCTGTCCTTTAAATGGGCAATGAGTTTTCTAATCACTATCACAACTTGCCATTATATCTTTGTGGGGGATTTGAATAGAGTTCCTCTTGACTCAGTGACCCAATTATTATTTCACCCAGCTGGCAAAACTCCTGTTTCTGAGCAAGGTTACCTGTCTGCAAGGGCCAGAAACAAACCACGTAGGTTTTTATTCTGGCTCTAATTTAATTTTACAGTTTGTAGCTGTTACTTTTCTACTCAAATTTGCCATTTAACAGCGCCACACTGATATGCAATAACCACACGGTGCTTCTAATCAGATGTCAACTGTCAAAATGTGAGTTTGATTAACCCTAATCTCTGTTTGTCCTCAGATAAATCCAACCTGCTGGTGTGCAGATATAATCAGGGGGCAGAGGTTTGTCTGTCTCCCTCGCTTCACAAACAAAACATCAGCCAGATGGTCTTCCACAAAATCCGAAAAGAGGATCTTGTCATCGTAAGATAACCCTCTTTGAATTCTTGCTTCACCTTTGCCTTTCATTAAAAACATACATACAACATACAAACATGCATAATTAGGCAATTTCCTTCAGTTTCTGTGGGTCGTATTAGTTTATAGGAGTAGATGTGTTGTCTCTTGCACAAATATCTAGAGTGACAGAGTGAGTACAGTGCCATTCCAATTGTCAGTACTGCATGTAAAGCCAGTACCAATGAAGGCCTTTTGAAGACAAGATTTTTTGATCAGAGGGGACAAACGGGATTCCTGCAGGGTCAGTGAGGCTGCAATAGTTAGAAACATGTCCTCTTGATCCATGTGTCAGCATCATCAATAGCAGTCTCTGTGAACATGGCTGAGCGCACCGTGTGTCTGTGTGACAGTGTATCAGCCGTGCTACCACCTCAGTGACTGGCCCATTTCTGTCTGACCATATTTTGTGTTGTTTGAGTATTTGAATTTTATGCAACAGGTCTGTCACAGGAAAACCACAGAAGTCGTTCCACCCATGAGAGAGCTCATGGGTTTTTTTGAACTGCTCAACTGTCTTCTCACTTATTCTTTAGCAGGTTCAACAAATGTTTTTCCATCTTCCTGTTCTGAACTTGGGTTTACCTAAAGTTTGTTGTGCAGTTATTTTAAAGCTTAGGAGATCTTGGCCTTTTTAATGGACATTTGCTGAATTTTAGGCACAGTTGGTAAGATGGGGTCTAGCTAGCTGAATCACAAGGGCCAGGTGAAGAAGCTCCAAGACTGCACTGATAGGGTAGTTGTTTATCTTTAGGGCCTGGAGCAAGTGAGAGATATCCCCAAAGGCTTTGACCTTTGAAACCACAACAGTGATAATCAAAATTCAGAAAATACAAAGAGATACAGGAATTACATTTTCATGAATTCATTTGTTCTGGTAGATATGATTGGCTGAGGCTTTTATTTTTTATACCTTCGATTTCAGCTGACAAACTGAGTTAGCCTGTACTAATAGGAGTACTGTTCTGAGTAATAATAAGAAAAAGAGATGCTGCTGGTGATCTTGCAAAATCAGACAAAGCGATCTATTCTGTAATTTCATCTCAATCTCAGCACTAACATGTCTTTGCTTAAAAGATTTTATCATTGTACAGCGAAGTCTTTGTCAAATTACTTTGTCTATCAGAATGTTGCTCTTTTTCTGTGGTAATACATCTTGGAGGGTTACACCCACTTGAGGAATGGTATTCATCAGAGAACTCTCATCACTCTGTGTTTTAGAATGAGAGTCTGGGCCAAGGAACTTTCACTAAGATCTTCTGTGGTGTGAGGAAGGAGCTGGGAGACTACGGAGAGATCCACCAGATAGATGTGGTTATCAAGATCCTGGACAAGGCTCACTCCAACTACTCAGAGGTTTGTTTGTTGACTGAGTGAGTAAGTGGACCTCATTCAATCACTTCTTTGTCTCTTTCTCTAACTCCTAGGACATGATTTGAGAGCAGACATGTTAAGAGTATCAAATTCAAGCTGTCTAAACATCTTGTGGGATTAAGCGGAATGTGTCTTGTTTTCTCCCTGACAGTCATTCTTTGAAGCAGCCAGTATGATGAGCCAGCTCTCCCATAAGCACTTATTGCTCAACTACGGTGTGTGCGTTTGTGGTGATGAGAGTAAGTCTACAACAAACACACTAACACACTACTGGGCAGAGATAATTACAAAGGAAGGAGTAATTGTGGAAAATTAAGAAGATGTGTGATAATATAGAGGTCAGGTGGTCAGTGAAACATCCATGAGGGATCAGTACAAAGCAAGGCAAAGGTTTTCACACTAAAAACAGTTGTGTTGCATTGGATGCGCAGAAAACTAGACCGAACGTTGCTCCTATAGGCAAATGAGACAATTGATTTGATTTGATTTATTTATTCTTTCAAGCATGTAAAGACTGTTGATATGTCAACACACATAATTTTACACATATCCAACAAATGCTAATCCAATATCAATTTGCTTATACCTAGTACATGCTTGAATGGAGTAGGAAGAAGTCAGACTTATCCAGTCCTACCCCATGACATCATCTTACATCATTGGTTTGCAAGCAGTAAATGATTCACTTCTACACCACACAAGTATTATACTAAAAACAGAATATAACAGTGTTAAAGAATTATTACAAAATGTACACCACACCCACAATGTTCCATCTAATTAATCATT
>NW_018128131.1:149016-152075 GCF_001952655.1 Monopterus albus
TGTGTGTGTGTGTGTGTGTGTGTGTGTGTGTGTGTGTGTGGTGCTGCGTTATAGTTTGTGTATGGAGGAAAAACTATACTGAAGTTTGGAGACAAGAATATTTAAGTCATTGCAAATCAAAACCACTTTTTCCTGATCCACGATAATGCACAGTAAAATGGCACTTTCTAAATCTTGTTTCCATCCTTTTATAGTATTTTCAGTGGAACATGACATATTTGAAAACAATAAGATCTTAAAGCTGCACTGATACACACATATCTCATAGTGGATGTGCTTAAGAGTCTGTGGCAATGAAAAGGTTAACCATTTGTGCAACACCAACATGCTGTTTAAATTGTTCATCATTCTAATCTCTGCCCCAGACATGCTAGTCATGAACTGGAGCCGGAAAAGACTGTGCAATCTCTTACAAGTTATTTCACCGTCACAGGCCTGTTAAGTAAAAGTGAGGTGCTCTGGGAACACTCACATTATTTACTCAGAGCATCACGATTTCCAGCTCAAGACAACGAGGAGCCTCCTGTAATTCAAAATTTCTGTAAATAGCGTTTCTGTCATAGGTCATTCTGGAAAAAATAAATGAAGTGTATTCCTGTTCCTGACTATCCAAGATGAATCAGCATCCAGTTGTTATCATAAGCTAAAGATTGCATGATTTTAACAAAGTTAAACAATGATTAGCACAGAAAAAAACTACAGCTCCACAAATAATAATAATACAAGCACAAAATGGTACAAGCAGGGACACTTATGCTACTTATTAACACTCTCTTCTAAAGCTATTTTCTCAACTTTCTAGTTGTTTTCTGTGCAGTCTAAAAACGTCTACATGGCTCGGCTCACGCCGTCCTCCTGTCTGTTGTGTTGTTTCCCATTGTTACCAGTCACATGTGAATAGCTGCAGTGATCAATGGAAAATGATGGGAATTACCCCTTGGCCATGGTCGGGTCACAAAACAGAGATAGTAACGCAGCGGGGGATAGATAGCGGAAAAGCTACGTAGTGGTCAGGTCCTGTGGGATGTGTCAAGGCAACGGGGCAGAGGAGATGGCAGTCAGAGGATGTGGGTCACTGCCACAGCACCCACCAGTTCCCACAATGACACCCACTTTTTCTGTCTTACCGGGCAGCTCCTTTTGAGATTATTTCTGGCCTCGCATGTCTGTAATTTAGGGGCTAGAGGTACAGGCTTTTCCTAAGCCCCTTTTGGCGTTTGTGGGTACTATACACTGGAGGGCTGCTTACATTGCACTTCTTTGACAAATCCACCCTCTTTCACCAAATTAAAACCAAATGTTGATGCAATAATACAGCTTTTACAGTAATTGGCCTATAAAACTTTATTCTAAAGAGATTTTTTTCTGTGTGGGAAGTAGCTCAGAATGAGTATTCAGTGAGGTCACATTAGATACGCCCAGGACCCGGGGATACGGGGATACGGCTGTGTTCTCAGCAGAGCCCACCACATTTGTAATCATCTTAGTTCAACGGAAGTCGAATGTGTGGACGGGGAGCGGGAGGCAATGCCCAGGAGAAGGTGTCTACCGTTGATCTAATGCTTTTGGGAAACTGCGGAAACAGGCGAACACATATTTTCACATATTTAATCCTGGATGTGTCATTTCCTTTAATTTGTCTAAATCTCTATCGCATGTGCATTATTGTCCTTATTACGTCTTCTGTGTCTGGTAAATGCCCCTTTCCTATGAGTCACACTGGCTTGAATAATATCTAACAATGTTGCAATTTTTCTCATCTCATTCTCTTTCCCCGTCTGTTTTTTTTTTTTTTTTTTTTTTGGAAAAGCAACCAGGCAAAAATGCTCAACTATGGAAAACAGTGGAAATATTTGTCAGAGTGACCAAAAGAATGATGGTCTGAGGCCAAATATGATGTCAGGGGATGAGGCAGCCGCAGCAGATACAATCATTTCTCCCTTTCTCCTTTCTGGCCTCTGTTTTTCATCTTTAGCTCAAATCATCAAACACACCATGCCCTCGCTGTGATCTCTTCTCTGAGCCAGAATCCACGTAGAAGGCCACAAACCTGAAAATAAGCAGTTGTCAGGCAATCAGCGGAGTCTCCACTAACTTACTGATCTCAGCAAAGAAACAGTCTGACACATAAAGCCCTGTAAAATGCTAAACTATTGATTTTAAAGTTAGATTTTTGTACATATTAAACAAATAAGCTGCAACATGCTAATGAGGTGCTTCTAGGTGGATATTGTTTCCTTTCAGAGTTTGGTTTGCTCTTTAAGCTAAGATGGTCTATGCACTACAAGGATGAGAGAGTATCAATCTTCTCATTTAACTTGTGGCAAGAACACACATTTCTGTCACACTCCTGCCCCTCTTGCTTCCTGTCATGCTTTTATTTTCACATCACTTCCTGTTTTGTTTCACCTCAGTTTTGGCCCTTTTATTTAATCATCATTAGTTCACCTGCTCCTTATTGTTTGCACCTGTTTTTCACTTCTATTTAGGCAGCGTCCTCCCACCAGGACGCTGCCAGATTGTTCTAGACCCCAGCTCTGACTCTCCAGCACTTATGCATTTATCCCTTGCCTGACTCCCTGTTTTTGACCTAGGATTACCGTTTCTTGACCACCGTGTTTTGTCTATGCCCTCCCAGATTCTGATCGCCTGCTGTGTACCGACCTTCTGATTTTGTCCCCCTTGACCTCGAGTTTGGATCCCCTGGCTATACCTGTTAACCGGCGCCGACCCTGGACTGTCTTATCGACCTGAGTTATTTTCTGGACTTTTGTTAGTTGTTTTGTTTACTAGTAAAGAACTTTTCGCTACCTCAGTTCGTCTGGTTATTTAATTGAGTTCGCCACAACCTCTGTTTGGCATCTGTACACGCCAAACCTGACAATTTCCTAAGATGACAAAGTATTCCCTAGAATATCAAATCAAATCAAATTAAATGTTATTTGTATAGCGCCAAATCACAACAAAAGTAATCTCAGGACACCTTACAAAGTAAGGTCTAGACCTTACTGTTATCAATATTATTACATAGGGAAAACCCAACAAATCCCCCTTGAGCA